>NW_010312829.1:67053-76779 GCF_000700745.2 Antrostomus carolinensis
CTAGAGCCGGCTCCCAGCCTGGCAGCCCCCAGCAGCAGAGCCCTGGGACAGCTGGGACCCCACAGGGATGTGTAGTACCCAGCACAGGATGGATTTGCTGTTTTGGGAGCTGTTAGTCTGATAGTGGTTCAGGGGGTAGATTAAGTGCTAGCTAGGTTAAGTACTAGAATAGATTTCTGTACTTCCTACACCATCTATTAGCAGCATCATATAACAGAAATTATATGCTCCAAATTTTCCTTCTTATAAAAGCAATTTTTATCTAAATGTACCCATGAAATAAAATGACATTCCAACTTTTTACTCCTCCTTGTTTTGGAGAAATAAAATCCAAGTGCCAGTGCACAATTTTTTATTTTCTGATTAAAGGACAGGCTGTTTCTGTGCAATTTTACTAGCCCACAAGTTGTCCTGGTGTGGAATCATAGAACCATAGAATTGTTTGTGTTGGAAGGGACCTTGAAGATCATTTAGTTCCAACCCCCCTGCCTCGAGTAGGGACATCTTCGACTGGACCAGGTTGCTCATACAGATTAAAAAAAAAACAAAACAAACCTCAAATACTGGTTTAATGATGCCTTAGTGAGATATTAGATAAAACTGTTATCTATTTGGAACAAGAACCTGTTGGCTCTCACAATCAGCAGTCCCATACAGCACAAGGAGATTTTATCAGTCAGCATTACAGTTGCTTGTTTGGCTCCGATTTTTGTTGAAAGGGCCATCATATGTCTATGTGTCGTTGCTAGCAGATATACTTATTGTTTCTGAATTGTTTTGTGATAAGTCTGTGGAGAATGCCATACAGGAGCCAAAGAAAACATTACATAAATAGTCACTAATTTGCTTTTCAACTGTGTGAAGTTAAAGTACTCTTAGGGACAGAAGAGTTTTGCTTGATTTCTGCACGTACAAAGTCTATTAATTCTTCATACAGAAAACAATTTTTTACCCAGAGAGTCCTTGCACTCCAAAGTCTGGCTCTACTTCCCAGCTTTGTCATGCTCATTATATACTTGCAAAAGTCAGAAAAGCCAGAACTAAAAATCCCTATGTATAAAACTACGTATATAGTTTTCCAAAGGGTAAAATAAACATACCTACATTTGTAGAGTGGAATATTGTATAAGATGACACATTTATATTATAACTGCATCCTCATGAGAATAACTACATAATACAGAAAGCTACAATGGGGTTGTGTGTGTGTGTGTGTGTGTGTGTGTGTGTAAGGTTAGACCTTACAGGTTAAAGTTACACTGGATGTATCCTGTGTTGACTAGCTCTAAGAGTCTGGTACTCTGGCTGTTAAGTCAAGGGAGGGGTAACATTCCCAATTCTTCTCTAACACCATTTTGTCGGATATGTACTCAAGTAACCGTAAAATAAAATAGCATTTCTACAGTGCTGCTTATTACTGCTGTGGAACACAAGCAGGAACAGCGATGCTGAGCCAATAACACGGCAAGCAAAGCCAAATGTGGCCTTCCCTTGAAATGCTGATCCCAGGTGGCTTCTCATAGGCATTAGCAATGCTGGGATCCATTTGGGATCACTGGCTGGGGCATGTTCTAATTGATGTAGTGCTTTCCAAAGTGGTTACCTATTGGTTATGGAGCTGTGGCTGGAAAGAGTAATGGAAGGAAATAAACATTTCATTTCTATGCCAGCTAATAAAAATCTTTGAAGTCACATGTAGAAGAAAGTCCTCATTTGAGGAGATTCCCCAGGTGAGCAGCTACAGCTATGATGCTGATGGGAAAAACCCATTGAGAGACACTTGTGGCAGTTCCCAAGACAAGATAAGCTGGCCTTCTTCATTAACTCTTACCATGTTAGATTTCAGAAACTTGATCAGCTTATTGACTCTGACTTCAGAACAAGCCTAGAATTAGAACAATATGTATAAATGGAAAAGGTCAAATGGGACTTTTTATGTATTTCCATTTCTCTGAATGTTTGCTCTCTTGCATACATGGTGTTAGTGAGAATTAAGTCAAAACAAATATTCTTTTCCACTGAGATCAATGAACTTTAACACTGACCTTCCCTAGGGTGGCAGAAATTGGAGATTTGTGAAAATAAGTATTTTCTCAGCAAGACCGTGTACTTCTACTTCCTGGCTTTACAGCACGTAGTGCTCCTCAACTATTCTCATGCTTTTGATCAAATATGCATTTCTTGCTCTTGATACACAGATAAGAAGGTGTAAATTTTGCACAGCATTATCTTTCTATCTTGCTTTTGTTGGCTGTGAAGCTGAACCTCAAAAGAATGGTCATCTGTTTAGCTGATTTGTTTTCTGTTGTTTAATCAGTCCTCTCCTCCTGCCAGGCTCTCCACCTGGGGCTGGAGCTGTGTGATAGCAGAGCATTGTTACAGGTCTTGGCTGGGCCATACCTGTTCTTGGATCAGCGAATGACTCAGCACATGTGGAGTAACCAAAGCCTGAGAGTTAGGGCAAAGTAAGTTCCTTCAGAGCATGGTGTTACGGCAAATCACAAAGTCCATGGTGAGATAATCTCTCAGAAGACATCAAATGTTTTCTTTGGTTAAGAATAAAGACTTTTTGAAAAATTGCATTATTTAAGAAATATGTTATTAAGAAAGCATAATTAACACCATACCATATCACAGTGTATTAAGATTATATCTAATACCTTCCCAGATGTTACATTGCCTAAAGCTCGAACAGTATTTCAGGTCTATTTTGAAGTCTAGTCCATCACATTAATTTACCAGATACGCTGGTTTATCACTTCCCCAGTAGGTAATACTTTCTTGTGCAATTTGTGCTCCAAGCGCTTGCTGCCCAGCAAATGTCACAGGAGCCAGCCCGTGGCCTCTCGGGAGCCCCCCCAGGCACACAGCCCTGTGCAGTTCGCCTAACTTCCTACAGCCTCAGGACTTTGGGCCACCACAGGCGGTCTAAACCAGTGCGACTGCAGTTATGTCAATTAGCTAGGCTGACATACGTCCTGAAAACTGGCTGAAAAGTTGGTTCTTAGCATTTAGCTCAGGAGCAGGAAAACATATTTCATAGCTGCTGAAAGCTGTTAAATACCCGCTTTTAATAGGACTAATTTAAAACAACAAACATTTCTTTGGATTGTGCATTTCTTTCAGTGGCCCAATTAATAGGGGCGAGTAATGAATGGAGGCACCACTGGATTGTGTTTACACTGCAGTACTGTGTTAGCAACCTTTTGGTCCTGCTCGTGAGGCTGTAAAATGCTTTCTTCCTCACAGCATAAGCACCATTAGGGTTGGATTTACTTACCATTAAGCAAATGTAAATACTCCTGCGTTTGGCACTGCCCCAGTAACAGGCAGGAGCTGAGGAACACTGCCACAATACACAGTCAGAGGTTTCTGGGGGGACTTTTCAGAGTCACCCCATATTTGCCGCTCTGGGCTCAGGAGGGCACAGGGAAGAGCTGAAAAGGCCAGGGCTAGCAGCAGTGACTGCAAGCAGTTGTTCAGTGCTGGAGCAACGCTGGGTTGTGCAGTGGAGATGGGACCTTAGTCATGCTTCTAAACTCTGTTCAAACACTAAATGTGTTGAAGGCTTTAGTACAGTTTGGGAACAGGTTCCTTGAAGAAATTCCTGGTATTTCCTGGTTCCAGGCAGGCTGAAAAACACTGTGAGAATGTGGTGGCTTTTGGTATGTCCATTTATGGGCATGAACCAAAGGAACTGCAGAGAGGAAAAAAAAGTGGAAAATGAGAGGAAAAATAAGTTAACTGAGCTACTTCCTCTCTCGGCTTCTTCTTGGGTTTTGGGCAAAGCCTTACACTGGTATTTCATCCCAACTTCTCCTTGCTAACTACTTCCATATGTAGGCATAGCATAACATCAGTTAAAGCCACATTTAAGCACTGTTTTTAAAGAACTTAGGTTTTTGGTGGTAGGATGCAAATTCAGAATGGTTGAATTATTATATGTTTAGGTAAGAATATTACTGTTCCTTCTTACATTTAATGTTGTTTTCAGTGTAATGGCACGAGTGCTTTCTTCAAGTGTGATGGCTGAAAAAGCTAAGCTACAAGAAAAAAATACAAATGATATAGTTAAGAGTATGCTGTTTCTAGTGGTGTCCAAAAGTCAGTTTTCTCAGCTGAGTCCCTGAGACAAACAACTGGACACTGCTCAAAGACTTATTTGTTCCTGTGTGGTTACGGATCATTAGAAGCGGTTCATTTTTGAAGAGTTTCTTAACTAGTGTCTTTTGGATGTTTCTTAGCTCTGAGGAAGCTGACAAATTTCCATCTGGAGAGTAGAGCCTACTTCATATGAAAGGGCTATAATCCCTGTCTGTTGTTCACATCTGTATTGTGTTAGAAAGTTAAGCTGCAAATCCATGCAAAAGTGTTGCGGTACAAAAATCTGAAATATGATGGCTTAGAGTTACTTCACAAATTATTTGATACTCTCATCTCCAGCCACCTTGAATTCCTGTTTAATGATTAATTGAGTATCATTTATTAAATGACTATTGACTTCAGAGTGGTCTGTTACCAACTGGACTATTAGTATTGCTGGAGATCCATTTCAAGGAGCTAGTTATTTGAATTATTATATTTTCATAAATTAATAAAATACTTTAAAAGTACAGTAGCAAACCTGCACAATAGAACTTTCTGAGGATACAAACATCCAAAAGTGAACTTCCAAAACAAGGTATTTTGGAAGGAATGTGAAACAATTTTCTCTCCCCTGTAAGTGACTTTGAAACTAATTTTTTTATTCTTGCATTTTAGGCACAAAGAATAAAATCAGGAAACATATTTACAGTTGAAAGGTCCACATTTTAACCATCATTTCAGATGCCATAAATTCCACACCAGGGCTTCTTTTTCCCAGGATACCTTTGAAAGAAAGTCCTGCAAACAGTGAGATGCCTGCCTACATCTCTAGAAGATGTTACAACAAAGTATTTAAATCTCTTTACCTTCAGAGATAAAACCTCCATCAGATATTTAACACCTGTGAAATGGTGTAAGATGCACGTTTCTGCCAAAAGACTACATGTGCTCCTGGGGAAAAAAAAAAAAAGAATAAAAAGAGTGCAAATCATTATAATGCAGCGATAGCTGAGATTTATGATCCTTGATATGCTCAGGGGAGAGCAACAACTTGCTAAACAGATTTGCATATGCAGCATACTTCCTTAGTTTAACTCACAGTGGCAACAGCAAACCACCATTAAAATATTCTGTCAGGAGGCCTCTTCTGTCCTTCTCCCCCGGCCTGTGAAGCGGTGTGCTAATTTGTCAGATGGCGGGCAAAGCAGCAGCACCATTGCATTACCAGGCAGAGGACAGGTTGTGGTCCTGAGCTGTTTTGGGGGAGCCCCTTTGTGGGTGTCTAATTATAGACAGACCTTCCTGAAGTAGAGCACTTCTGCTGCCCTGCAGCCTCTTACCCGAGGTGCGGCTGGTGGACATTGCTGGGGGGGACCACAGCACTACACAGCTGAGGTGTCAGATACAGCCCACACTGCAGAGGACTGGGAGCAGAACCTGAGTGAATCGCATGAGCTGGTCATGAGGCCCAAGTGGTCAATGTTATAAGGAATGGCCATTCATTATAATGACCGATATTGATTTGTATAAGAACACAGGGCAGAGTTGTTAATGAAGGGGCTTGAGCAGCATCATAAATACCCCATCTCTTAAGGGCACTAATCCCAGCCTGGCATGTATATTGCACTTCTTTCTGTTCTGATCCTGAGAACTTGTATAGTGATGGCTATGAATGAAGTCCACATACATCCTGTCCTTGCTGGAACTAGAAATGCCAGTTCTCGTTATTTGGGGGTGGAGCCACAGTAGTGGTCAGACAACCAATCCTTGTGGTTGTATGGGCGTTTGATGTGTTTCCAGGGTGAACTGAACGGCTGCATCATATTCATAAACTAAAAAAAAAAAAAAAAAAAAAAAGAGAAAAAAATGCTAGAGAGTCTCAGGGAGCGTAAGAGCCAGAGGCAACCCAGAACTATTTCATATGGGACACAGAAAGCAACTTCCTCGTGCCAGAAGAATTCCTCGTATTTTTTAGAGGAAGGGGAAATGCTTCTATGGCCTTGTGCAAAGCCTGTTGAGGCCACTGGCAAGACTCCCATTGACTTCCCATTTGTTTAGGGCTCTGTTGTCCATCATTAGTCAAAGCTGGTGTTACACTGATCTGCTGCTAATGCCAGCTGAAATCAATGGGATTGGAAGCTGCTCAGGAAGGATGGACATTTTTGTAAGCTAACACTCGTTCACCACCAGGAAATTCCAGATTGAACTTGTTTGCCTGAAAAGGATTCTTGTTGGAGAGTACGTGCTTTTTCTGAAAACAAGAACTAATGCTTCTAGTGCAAAGGTTAATTTTAAATTCAGAGAATTCCCTTGTCTTAAAGAAAGGACAAAAAAATGTCTGTTATTAATGTAGGACCTAGCACAGGACTGAAGCTTTCCTTTTAGCTCCAGGGGATGAGGCAAGTGACACAATTGTCCTTACATTGTTTTTTGCTTATCTGAGAATATTTGGACCATTACGAAAAAGTGTAGCTCTTACAATGCTTTTCATCTCCAGGCCTGCAAGAGTTCGAATCAATGGACACTTTACAGACAGAACTGTCACGTAAAATGATTTGCCCCCAGTCATCAAGCAGGAAGATAACCCAGGTATTTGCTATCTGAGTTCAATGCTCTGTCTACCATACCATACTATGGTCTTAATTCAGTTAAAGCCACATCTAAGTTAGCCCTACTCTGCATGAAGTATCTGAAGATTATCCACTCTGCAGAATCAGATCTTAAGAGGCCTCTTCCAATTTGTATTATTCTCTGATTTTTTATGATACAACTCATTAGCTCTCCACTGAGAATTTTACCAAATTGTGGACTTCTGGATTTGACTCTAGGGTCAGGAGCCACTTCAATGCAGGTATTTTAAAAACATTTTCCTTGCCTTAGCTGAAAACAGATCTTAACCAGTGGAACACTGGAAATTAAGCACACTGTATGGTGTATTACAGCATGAGCTGTAACGGTAACCAGCTGGCTCATTTTGAAGCCCTTACATGTGATGCGCAAGAAACCTGCTGCACTTCCTAATGCAATACCGGGCTTGGCAAAGCAAGCCTGGCCCTGCCCTCCATTCTAAATTCAGAACAGTAACAACCTACAGTTGGTTCACTAGTAACAGAATATGTAACCAGAAACCATTAGCTTATTCATGAGTGTATGTGCTTCTGGGAAAAACAAACCAAACCAAATAAACCACCACGCACCACTTGATTTTCATCTAGTGCAAAGCCAAACCCTTTTAGGAATACAGAAAGCAATAGTGAAGACTAAAGGTAAATGAAATGCCAAGCCATTTATATAAAAAATATAAATACTTTATTTTCAACTAAAAAGGTGCAAACATGTAACTTTTGGTCACACTTTTCAACAAATAAACTGTCCAAAAAAGAGCCATAGTCAAAGAAAGAAACAAATGCTCAAGTGGAAAGACTGACGAGCTACAGAGGAGACGTTTTTCTTAAAGCCACTTGTCCAATAAAGTGGAAGTAAATGTATTTTGGCAGATGAGTGCTTTGTAAGGATACAGGCACCTCAACTCCAATACTCTCCAACTTTATCTCAACTCATCATTTGGCCCTATCTGAACAATTTCCACTAGAGTATCTATTCCAAGCTTTGAATGCATTGTCAGACAAGCTTTAAATCCTACCTATCTTGTTCCAAAAAAGAAGGCTATCATTGAAATTTCAAAGCATTAAACAAAGGCACAAAACTTTAAATTAATTTAGGTAACTGTACAAATATATATACACACAGTATTTACAATATTAATAAAAAGTAGCTTGTTACAGGTAAATTAACTGCCACAAGCTGTCCAGTCTAATAGACATGATTCTGATTCTTGTTGACCAAGCCATACGAATCAGTGTCAGAGCTGAAACATTACTGTCCTGACTAACAGAACACCTTCTACTTAGCACTTTGCTGGGCGAGGGTTTGCATTCCAGCTGTTGCTGTCACTAAACCAGTGCCAGCAAACATGCTAACGGTCTCCTTCTCAATTGCACTACTAGATGAAGCAGGCTGTACCACATTAAGGGAACATTTGCTTGACTCTGCTTTTCCTGCCTATTTCCCTTAACCCCCTCACACCACCTCATGAACAACGTGTTCTGAAGCTGTGTCTTGCTGTGGTCCCACTGTCCGTTTTACCTTCTTCTTCAAACCACCATTTGGGGTCAGTAGAAAAATTGTCTTAAGTCACATGGAGCAGTTTGTTGAAATAAAAAAAAAAAAACTGATTTAAATACCTTGTGCTATTGAATCATGTTTACAAAATGAGATGCAAATCAGTTCAAGTTGAGAATCTAGTTAGCGTCTCCTTCTGGCTTTATGCCATGTCTCCATACATCTTTCTGTAGTACAGAGACTCAAAGATGTCATTGTCTCCAGGGCAGTTGTAGTGGCATGCGCAGGTCTTGATGAACATCATTTTCCTTTTCATGATCTCCCCATCGGGGCACTTGAACTCCACGGGGAGGGTGGCTGTTCTGTGGGGTGTGCAGCAGCGCCCATCAGTGCAGACACCACAGAACTTAGCTCTGTAGGTCTTCACGCTGGTGCAGCCAGACAGCTCAAACTTGATGGGCTTGGAGATTTTGGGGGTGCGAATGCACTTTTTGCCTTTCTGTTAGGATACAAGTGAATACAGAATGTTTAGAAGGTAGGCTTTCACACGGCCACAAAGTTTGCAAGGTAAGGGCAAGCAGACACACTAATCCTTATTATATTTTCATTAAGCATGACTGTCTTACATAGTGCCATAATACAGCCTGAGAGAAAATCAAAGGTATTTAATTGTAAACTATTCACCTCTGGGGCAAAACTCAAATTTCAGGGTAAACCACTTGAAACTGACTACCTGTCAAAAGCGCACTTTTTGGTTAAGACACTGGGTTCTTGGCTAGTGGACAGAAGAATCCTATATCATACATAAAGATGAGACTATTTACCTTGATGTTCTCCTCCAGGTCTGCTTCACAAGGTCTGACCATGCACAGTCTACTCTGTTTCTCCAGCCTGCAGAAGGCGTTATCATTGGTGACCCTGGTCGAGATGCCCATGCCACAGGTCTTGGAGCAAGCACTCCATTCAGTGGTCTGCACCAGGCAGTTGGCACGCATCATTGTTGGGTCTGGACCGTAAGTATCTTCCAGTCTGTAAGCTGCAGGGGACAAACAACCAGGATGAGACCACCGTCTGATCCCATGTCCTGCTACAGGCTCTCTTCCCTTTCCTTAGGAATTCAGGCACCCACACTTATCTGTGGGGTGACCCCACTAACTGCTGCACTCGAGCTGGGATGCCCTGTGTCAACCCGTCCCACTGCCTTCAGTCTCCACGCAGGGTGCCCCTTCCCCCTGGCCTGCCATCCACGGAGGGACCCCCACTCACCAGCAAGGGCAGGTCCCACGGCAGTCTGCTCTTTGGCCTCGTCGCAGACCCACTCCTCGCAGCACTTCCCAGGGAGCTTCACCCGGCGGGGGTAGGGGCAGTCGGGGCTGGGCAGGCGGACGTCCATGCTGCAGAGGGGCACGCAGCCCACCGCCCCGTCCAGGCAGGTGCACTGGTACTTGCAGCTGCTCTGGAAGGACTCTCCGCTCCGGTACACCATGCCGCCGAAGACGCACGGGGCGCCGTCCCGAG
>NW_010312830.1:0-10680 GCF_000700745.2 Antrostomus carolinensis
TGTGATTCTAACCAATAAACTCTTAGTTGGCTCCTCATCCATTCCCAGACAGAACTCCATGCATTCTAGCTGCTTTCTCACATAAAGAGCAACTCCCCTTCCTCATCTTTCTAAAGAGCCTTCATCCTTCCATCGCAGCACTTCAGTCATGGAAATCATCTCACCATGTCTCTCTGATTCCAGCAAGATCATAGCCTGAAACTTTATACAGATCTCTAACTCATCATTTTTTTCCCCTATACTGCATGCATTACTGTGCATTAATCTTAAGTTATAAAACAGCAGCCAATTCAGTATTAAAATATTTAGAATTAAGAATTGCTTAACACCACAACCTTGTGATAAACAAATATAAAATTTATATTATCTTTTCAGAAAACAAAAAAACAGTACCACCTCTTCAAATCTCTTTTGAGATCTAACCAATTAGTCCCTATGATGTAGTAATGATGGTCTATGGAAAATAGAAACATTGCCACTTAATTCACCTAGTGTTGATGAAATGCATTCAGGATTTTGAAGGATTTATATATCACTTAAATTCCATGCATAAGCTTAGCTGTCACATGGATTACTGTGCAGAGATCTTCCAGATGGTGTCAAATTTTATTGAATATATACACATACCTGGCAAACATAAAGTCACAATTTTGACATATTTTTTCTATTATTTTTTAAAGTCTAGCTTTGCAGCTTAGCATTGTTCCCTTCATTGTTAGACAGAGAAATATTCAATTTTGCTTTTAACAGGGCAGTGTAACCTTCCCAGAAGTAAATTCCAAATGAATGCATTTCAACTATATTCTCTGATATTCCTCTTGGTCAATTTACTCCAAACACAAATTTTGTATAGTCGTGTTTTTGTCTCCTCTTGTCCTAAACTAAACTGCGTGAAAATACAACATGCATTGGACTGGGAATGAATTATCTTTTCCAGTCCTTCTGTAGGATGAACTAGCTTTTGCATACGTCTTTTCAATTATGTCAAGATAACCATTTTGCTAATTCCGGGGTTATTTAATGAGTATTCAAACAATTAGCATTTCAGAGTAACAGATTCTAGTAACAGTCAAGTAATGGCAAATTTCATAAATATTTTTGTTTTGTGGAATTTTTTTTATGCTCGATTTAATATTAGAAACTTTAGAGTGCATTTATTAGAAATATAGCGTTCACATTAATAAACATAGAACCTAATTTGCTCAAGTTTTTGATTTCGTTCTAAATAAATTGCTGGCATGCCCTATAAAGAAAAAAAATGAATACACTAATGCCAAATTAAGATGTGCTAAATAGTTTGTCTACAGATTAAAAAGTAATCAAGCACTAAGTGTAGAAATATATATATAGTTTAGAAAGAATTTTCCAGGTATTTGACTACAACTCCGAGCACTTTGATAGTAGTAAATGTATTTTTATCTTGTTATACATCACAGCTTATCACTTATACGGGTCATCACTGTATAAGAAGGCAGATTAAACTGTAAAATCTCACTATATAATTCACAAGGTTTCCATGAAGGTGCTGTGCTACAGAAGTAATAAAAGAAAAAAACTGAGTTACACATAAAGGATATGTGCTTCAAGTATAAAAGAGATGGCATGCACCATATGTTTTCATCCCTTGAAAATTACAGTGCAGGTTTCATTGCCAGGAGACTTATTACATCATTGGCAAAAAAATCTAGAAAGACTAGAAAAGTTTTGTTGAGAACACCAGTCAATTTTAGTGGATCAGTCAATTTTAGTCAATCAGCAGTGGATATTTATACACATAAGGAAGTTTTAATGCCAAATATCACTGTCTTTGAAAGGTATAAACAAGCTCATGCACTCAGGAACACAGTTTTAAATTATGAGATTAAGACATCGAGTATATAAAAACATTTAAAGTTACCTACATTTGTATAAAAGTGATATTATTTTCTTAAAGGAGTATTTTCATTTAAATGAAAAACCTTGATCCATTGTTTAATTTGAAACCACTTACTGGAATTCTACTGAAGATATTTTCACATAGAAATTTGAATTCTGAGATACAAATAGCAGGAGGTGACCTCTCATTTATTTAGCAGTTCAATTGCATGATTGCATCAACAATACTGTTGAGCTTGAGAGGAATCAGTCATCACTAGTCATTCGGAGCAGAGTACAGTCTATATAATCTGTCTAACTGTGGTGCTTAATTTACACCTAAATTTTATACACTCAGTAAGTCTTCTTAAAGTAAATGATTGCATCGTCAGTTGAGTGGGGCCTTGAAGCAGTCTAAAATAAAATTTTATTTATATAAATTTAAATACATATTGATTGATACTAGTGAATATTGGCAATAACAAAACTGAGTTTTGGAAGGTAATTAAGTCTCAACTTTGTAGTTATAATCTAGTGCATATTGTCCGGAGACTGAAAAGAAACTTTACTTAGATGCATCATAATAAGACATAATTTTGTCCACTGTATTCTAATGTATCCAGCACTGAATCATTTCAGATAGAAGATTCTTGATTTCATTAGGTCTACCCAAAAAACTTCATCTTCCCCTTTTTTATACGAATCTTTAGCTTTCTTAATGTTAAAAATAAGTAAATGTTTTCTAACTTTTTTTCAATTATTTCATTTATTCTGCCTCATTAAAATACCACAAGAATTTTTCATAAGACTCTTATTAAATAATTTGGGTCATTTAATAATACAGTTTTAAAGACATAGTTTACTCCAGATAGTTTTAATATTTTAGACTTTAAAATATATTACCAAGGTGAATAACTTGGTTTGTCAGTTTTGGTTTGTTTGTTACTTTTTGGGGTTTTTGGATTTTTATTTTTTTTTACATGCTTATTTTTCAACTTAGGAAACTGAGGTATTTGATTCAAAAAGGTCCTGACTCTCATGTTAAAAGTACAAATCTGATATGTGGCTGAGCAAAGCCCTTCTATTAAGTCACAAGATTCAGGACAGGAGTCTAGGTGTGGCTGGATCTGAACCTTAGCCCAGATTTGTTTAACAGTTTTATGTCTAAAGGATTATTTGTTTAGTCATTTAGAGTCAGCGTTTGCCTGCCAGAGCCCCTTCACAGACTTTCACTGAGAGAGTTTCACAAAGGGAGGGGGAGGGAGAGGCAGAGGGGTCTTTCCAGCTGTACTCTAGTGGTATTTGGCTATATGACCTGTTTCACCCCAAATATCAATCAATCGCTGTGAGCATTAGACCATAAACCATCACATTTGTTGCTTCTCTTGTTCAGGTGTGATGAGAAGCATGTTACTTCAGTTTGTCCTTATAGAAGATAAGCTGCAGGCAGACCTTCATGAAATTCTCCCTTTCAAGTTTGTCTTTGACAAAACAAGCAAGTTTCTTGGTCATAACAGACTTTCTCCCTTCTGATTTACAATGACTCAATATTCATCACTAACGAGCCTGATTCTCCACACTGACATGTAACATTTACCAACAATCAGGCTCTCCATAATAATAGTTCATATTTCTCCTATAACCTTCCCCAGTGAAAGTAAAATAGCTTTTCTTTCAAGAGAGACAACAGGAAGAGCACACCATGGAGGGTAAATTATTTCACATTTACAGTGGTACGAAAGAATATATATGTGCATTTGTCCCAGTTCAACTAGTAACCTAAAGTTTATATTAGGTACAAGTTATAGAGAAGTTGGATGACATTCAGGTCACAGTCAGTGTTAAAGTCAACCTATTATCCTAACACTTCACTACAGTGAATTTTTAATTTTCATTTAAATTAATGAAGATGAAAATAATAGCTCAAATTATATTCCTTTTGTTTAGCTTAATTAAAAAAAGCAAATGAAAACCCAGTACAAATATTGGTTTATACATATACCATATATTTTTTATGTTGCTGCTGCTTCTAATATTTTCAGTGATTTGTTGCATATAAATCATTTGGACAGAAGATCTGTAGTGTTTAAAAAAGACGTTACTGGTTTACTGAAATATTTATTTGAAATAGTAAACTACTAAAAATTGGATTAATATAACTGCAATTCTAGATGAAGAAATATATTTTTCCTCTTTTTTTAATTAGCAGACATAATTTATCCAGAACAAGGGTCAAATTGATGCTAAAATCTAAAGATTTATCTTTTCTTCTGTTCCTGGTCAAAGGCTTTTTTAAATTTTCTTTTCATTGCTGACATTGCTAGTAATACTGAATAGCTTCAAAGACAGGTCACCCATCCCATCTGTATTACTGCTACTACAGAAGAAACTATATTTGATGACAACACATAACTTTTATTTAGATTAACTAAACCAGTAAAAAAAAGTTGAGAGTGACCAAATAATTTCCAAGAATATTATAAAGTAATCACACATATAATTTTTAGCATATTTTTAATAATAAATCAATTTAAATTCTAGACTTACACCTTCTAGAAGCTGGGGTTTTTTTTAAAATTTTAACATTGACATGTAAACTACAAATAATTTTAAACACCTAATTTACAGTTAGTTTAAAGATTTGTTTGCAAATTAATTGGCATCTTCTTACGTACACCTTGTGTATTTGCTCTATAATCTTTTCCACTAGCACTTCAGTTTGACACAAATCCTTTGATAAATTGGGCACAAAGATGGGTTGTGAAGTGAAAAGCTCTACAAGGTCTCTGAGAATGAACACAAATGGACATTTCCTAATTGTTGTGTCATAATTTTCTCCTTTTACCATGGTTACATATATCCCACTTTAAAATCCCAGTCAAAAACAATGTTTATTACCTTTGCTCAAAAATGAATCAGTCATCTCATCTACCTGGACCCCAATTTGGTAATTTGTAGTAGATTTCCATTGTGTTGGAAGCCCTGATATTTTCCCTTTACATACATACAACTTTTCAGCATAATTATACGAGTTGTACCATGAAATCTGTTATTTCATTTAAATCATAATCAACTAATATCACCTCCAGCTCTTCCTCTTCATTCAGTATATTTCCTGGAAAAATACACAGACATCCAAGATATTTTGGAAATCTGCCTGTTATCCTCTTTTCTCTCTTTTAAATAACTTCTTATGAATACTCCTGTACTCCATAGATTCAGATTGCTTCAATGTTTGTTGTAGCTTATGCTCCTCTGAGGGTTTTTGTCAATTTTCTTTTTTTTTTTTTTTTTTTTTTTTTCAAAAATTCGACTATTCTGAAGTGGGATCCTTTCTTGCTCATGTCATAAGGAAGTCAGAGTGTTTCAGGCTGAAGGAGGAAAAGCTCTTAATATTGTCCAGCTGGGCTAATATTGCATGACTGTTGAGCCTCTGATCTTCTCTGAGAACAACCCTCAAATGGATAGTTTAAACACAGCTCAAGTTACAGATTGATAAATCTTTGCTCCCAGATTTGTATAGTAAATTTTGATGCATTCAAGATGGTTTTTTGGGGTGTCCCCTCACACTAAGTGAGGCCTAGAAATCAAGATTATCCATTTTCTGTACAACTGCTCTAACAACTGGCTATTGTAGAAATAATTTGCGTAATCAGTACTGCTGTCAATATTTTTTTTGCATTTTTGAGCACATACAGTTTCATATGGAGTTCACTGTTATTCAGATCTGTTCCCTTAACCTTCTTCACAAAAGAGTACTAAGGGACGATATTTATTTTTCCTAGAACAAGTTATTCTGAACACTCCTGGGTATCTGAATGTAAATACTCTGGGAAATCAGAAGCTAAGCCTAAACAGGGGAGTGTGAAAAAATGTATTTGGTCCCTGGAAAGTAAGTGTTAAGAAATTCTTTCATGAGTTTTGTGAATTTTGAGTGCCTAAGTCCCAACTTATGCACAGCATACAGACTGATTACTGCTGTTAAGTTACCGAGTGCCAGAGAATATTCCCAGTCGCAGGAACTCATCTGTGTTTACTAAAAAACTGTTGTAATGGTCCCTGGCACAGCCTTGGCTAACGCCAGCTATTGATGTCTGGGCTTGGTTTGGAAACTGGCCATTTTCATTTTCTTTTCCCAATGGGTAATTTGTTGGGTTGTGCAGCCTTTGAAGGTAAAAGATTTTTGCAGTATGAAAGTGGTCTGTTCCATGCCATCTGGATTCCACACACAGAACAGACCTTGGGATATTTAGTTTGCTAATACAGACACACACCCAATGCATGTAGCGTTTTCTTTTAAAACTTGATGGAGAAAAAAGAGCTTTTAAAGCAGTGCTACATAGAATCTGCTAACAGTGCCCACCCAAAGAATTTTAAAATACGGACATTTAGAAGTTGTTTTTTTGTTTTGTTTTTTTTTTGTTGTTGTTGTTTGGTTGTTTTTTTTAAATAAATAATGATTGTTTTACTATTTTTCTTGGTTTGTGTATTATTTTCCTTTAAAGGAGAGCAGCTGGGAGAGGAGAAAACATCTAGAGAAATTGCTTCTTCCTTGGCAACAACTAGACGTACCCCAGGAGAGAAGTTCCTAAGCCTAGAGGGTTGCAACTATGCAAAATACAAGGATTAAAACTATTATGGGGATGGAAAGAGAAGGTAATGAAGGACCTGAGTTTTCTCCTGTCAGAGTTTGCTACAAGCTAGAAACAACAGAGTACAGTGAAGCCTGAAAGTATGACCCAACTTGCAAGGACACAATAGGCAGAGAAAATTATAAATTATTCAGTTACATTTTTTTTTCTGATCTAGTCTCCTCCAGCTTGCTCTGTTTAAAAATGTCTTGAGTTTTTTTAGTATGTATGCTCATAAAAAATCTGCCTTCCTTATTTTTAGTGTGTTGGGGTTTTTTCTAGTTTTAGTTTAAATATCTTTTAAAAAACCACCCAAAACAAACAAACAAACAGAAAACTGAAAAAACCCCCAACACTGTAAAAGTGCTAGTCAGAATCACCCAGACTTTGGCTTATTCAGTGTTTTTATTTGTTGATTTATAGACCTATGTAAAGTGGGGCTGGTAAGGAGATCTAATCTACCCCCTACCCAAAGATAAGATCAGCTCTATCTAACCACTTCTGAAAGATATTTTTCTAAATTACTGTTAAAAACTGTAATAAATGCAGATCTCATGGCTTTCCTGAAATTGTAAGTTCTTAACTGCCTTTATCATGAAAATGTCTTTTTCACAAGTCTCTTTCAGTGCATTTTAACCCTGTAACTTCTCAGACTATTCACAGAAGACAAAAAAGACAAAAAAAAGATATCTTTTTCTTTTTCACTTTACCCTTGTCTTTTTTGTTTGTTTGTTTTGCTTATTGTTAATTGCCTTCCCATAGCAATTAAGCAACCTTGTTTTTTCTTCAGAATAGAATAGAATAGAATAGAATAGAATAGAATAGAACAGAACAGTACAGTCAGAAGGGACCTACAACTGATCATCTAGTCCAACTCCCTGACCACTTCAGCACTGACTAAAAGTTAAAATATATTATTAAGGTCATTATCCAAACACCTCTTAAACATTGAAATGTTTAAGCAAGTCACACTTGTTGGATGCTTGTGATCATTGCTGTTATTTATGTTCTTTATATTTATGCTATTATGTGATGATGTTTAAAACTAAACAAGAAATAAGTTACTGAAACCAAAGTGCTATATTCTTGAATAGAATTTTAACTCCTCTAGTCCTTTGTAATCTATTTACAGACTTAATAAAGAAAAATAAATCAATGAGTCATGGAGTGCAATACTAAATTCAATACTATTTTATGTTCGTCAATATTATAATTTATTTAATGCAATTGAACTTCTTTTGTAATTTTTGTCTACTGCACAATGTTCTTTTAAGTCAACTTGCTACTCATTTAATTATTGCAGGGAAATAGACATTCAAATTAAATTAAATCCAAATACTTTGACACATGGTGGGCATTTAGCAGCTGCTAATGTGAAACACTAAATTGAGCTGAATCTAAACAAGAGTTTTAGAAACCTTCTCAAATGAAATTGCTTTCCCTAATGCTTCTGCTGTTATTTTTACTTTTCCTTTCCCAGAAGAATCTTTCAAGGGAAAAACTTCCAAGGTAGCTAGTATTAAATTTTTTTTGTGTGACAGTGGACATAATCTTACCCATCAGCAGAATCTCCCAATAGGTTTTGTTTGGGTTTTGGGGGTGGTTTTTTCTGTATTTTTATTACCCATGTTATTATAATTCTTTAGGATTAGTTTTTATAATCAAGCTATTCATATTTCAAAACAAATGCACTACCTCTGGAAAACCTAAATTAATTCTTAAGTTTATATTTCAAGTGGTAGACACATACAAGTCTTGTCTACAAGCAGAAGAATCAAACAAATATGTTTATTCAACAAGTTAATCACATGCAGACCTGTTTTCTCACATTTGCAATTTACAACATTTGGTGTTTATAACATCTCTGTATCATGAGTAGTGTTTTATCTATTAAGAATTCTCATAATTTTATCATAAGTCTGCAAGTTTGTTAGTTGTTTTTTTTTCTCTGCAACTCTACATCAGGGCTCAACAGAATACTCATCTTTTAATAAAAAGGTTTGGCTTGCATCATTGCAAAGAACAGCAAATATCAGGACCTAGTTGAGTAGTGATAACTCAGAATCTAAAAAGAAAAGAGAAGAAAAAGCATTTAAAAAATTATTTTAAGAAAATCTTTTGAATTTGAGGGTCAATACATTGCTTTTGGATGCTTGGAATTTACTAGTAAACAAACTAGTTGAGCTCCATACTAACTGTTTATACATTTTGCCTTATATATCATGTTTATTGTAAAAGTTTAACTTGAACAGTTTATCACAAATTGACAAAAGTATGCTAACTGAATTACTCTTTCACTTCAGAAGAATATTGAAAATGCAAAACTAAGCTCTCCAATGGCTCCTCAGTCACCACGGTCAACTCTTAAATGTATATTTGCAAGAAATTTGTTATTTCCGTCAGTTGGTGTTTTTATCTCTGTATGAGATTACTGTTTTTTTCTTTTTTTTTTTTTTTTTTTTCCCTTAAAGATCTCTTGCCAAAAGTCTGTCAAGAAAAATTTAAAGAGTATGCTGTAGTGGTTTCTAAAATTTTATTGTTGCAATTAAGAAACCATAAAGCTTTCAAAGGGTGTTGACTGTGTTCATGTAAAAGTGAACAAGAAACCACTAATTTCTGCATTACCTGTAACAGACAGACAGTTGGAAAGATTTGATTATTCTTTTCCTCAGTAATTCACTCATTAATAAAAACATGAAAGAGGTGTACAATATATCTTCTCCTTTTAAAGAGAAGAAGAAAAAACTAAGCCAGGATAATCTTTCTGGTATGCAAAAGCAAAGACTAAGCAAAGCATTTTAAATTCCAGTATCAATATTCCTTAAAGTTTTGTACAGTCTATCTAAAGGGTTATCATGGTAGACTGTAAGATTTTCCTGTGACATTTTTTTCTCTCCTTATTTAAGCATATTTTAGCATTCTTTTAATCAATAAAACTGAAGTATCAGAGTAAACAGATACAGAGCAAATGTTGACAGAATGATTAAGAAATGTCCTAACCCAACAGGCAGCAAAGGTAGAACACAGGACCCATTAGGATTGCTTCCCTCCCCTTATCTACCCTCTGAATCTGGCTCTTTTGATTAAGGTGTCCTTGTCACAAAGGTCAGTGTAATTCTATCACATCCAAATATTCTAGGTAAAGTATGTTGCACATGTGCAGACTGCAGGCTCGTTTGTCACATTATTGCTTGCTGTCACTTCTGAAGGTAGGTGTCTGTTTGAAGAATGTGCAGTGGCTGGAGGGTCAGGGGATTTGCATAAAGCTTGGAAAGAAACTCTTCAGTCACAAGGTGTGGGATCTTACCCCTGCCTGTGTGCACAGAAAGCACACAGGGTTCAGCTCGTGGAAATTGGTGTTGTAATGCCTATACCTAGCTCCTTCTTTCTCTTTCTTTCTTTCTTTCTTTCTTTCTTTCTTTCTTTCTTTCTTTCTTTCTTTCTTTCTTTTTCTTTCTCTTTCTTTCTTTCTTTCTTTCTTTCTTTCTTTCTTTCTTTCTTTCTTTCTTTCTTTCTTTCTTTTCCCCTTCCCCAAATAGTAATAGCTTAGCAATATTTTTGATAAATTGAACATAAAGCTTTGATTTACCATTATGTTGGTTAATTTTTCTTTTTCACTAGTGTAATCATGATCTGCTGAAATGTACTTTTTAATTTTTGGATCATTCTGCTAACTCTGTTTTGAAAGTAGATTTCTTATGGTTAGCTTAGTAATTCTAACCTTCAGGAAT
Organism: Antrostomus carolinensis; assembly: GCF_000700745.2. Lineage (NCBI taxonomy): Eukaryota > Metazoa > Chordata > Aves > Caprimulgiformes > Caprimulgidae > Antrostomus > Antrostomus carolinensis. The sequence continues at coordinate 10,217 of NW_010312830.1, forward strand.
GTAAAGGGATGGTGCAAAGTAAAACATTTATTGAATCATATATAAACTCCTACAAAATTACACCAAAGTAATGTAAGTGTATATAAGAAGACTGGACGAAGTGGTTACATATTGAAATAAAAATTAGTTTTTTGTTTTTTTTTTTTTTTTTTTTCATTTGACATGGAGAGATAAGCTTAGCTTTTCTTCCTGAGGGATTTTTTTTTTTTTTTATTGGTCTGTTGTTTTTTTAAAATGAGACAAACAACATTTGTTTCTAAATTAGGAAAGTTCTTGTGAAATGAAGATTTCTGTACTTCCAGACTTGTACATCTTACTGTGTTTCTTTGACTAAAACATGAATATATTCCATGCCTTGTATGGTTTTGATACACAAACTCATCACTAAATATATACTTTGTATATATGTCCACGTAAATCTAATGTTAACTTCACACAAAATAAATTTTCCATTCATGTCAGAT
>NW_010312830.1:10694-12142 GCF_000700745.2 Antrostomus carolinensis
AAAAAAAAAACAAACAATCAGGGGTAAATAAACATCTATGACTTAAACTCAACCAGGGACCCTCCAGGAGGGATCTTACAAGAGCAGAGTAGAGGGGGAGAATCACCTTCCTCAACTTGCTGGCCACACTTCTTTTTATGCAGCCTAGGAAATGGTTGGTTTTCTGAGCTGCAAGCATACATTACCAGTTCATGGTCTATTTTGTGTTCAGCAGTATCCCCAAGTCCTTCTTCACAGGGTTGCCCTCAGTCCCTTCATAGAATCATAGAATTATAGAATGGTTGGAAATGACCTTAAAAATAATCTAATTCCAACCCCCTTGCCATGAGCTGGGACACCCCCCACTAGACCAAGTTGCTCAAAACCTCATATAACCTGGCCCTGAATGCTTCCTGGGAGGGGACATCCACAGCTTCTCTGGGCAAACTGTTCCAGTGTCTGACCACCCTCACAGAAAACAATTTCTTCCTAATATCTAATCTAAATTGATCATCTTTCAGTTTAAAGCCCTAACCCCTCATCTTAGCAGTATGTGCCATTGTAAAATATCCCTCCCCAGCTTTCCTTTAAGCCACCTTCAGAAAATAGAAGGCCACTATAAGGTCTCCATGGAGCTTTATCTTTTCCAGGCTGAGCACTCCCAACTCTCTAACCCCGTCCTCATAGGAGAAGTGATTTGTCCCTCTGGTCCATCTATGTAGTCTATGTCTCTCCAACTTAGAGATAAGGACGTCATGTGGGACAGGCTCAAACACTCTGTGCAAGTCCAGGTAGATTATATCACTTATTCTTCCCTTATTCACCAAGGCTGTAACGTCTTCATAGAAAGCCACCAGATTGGTCAGGCATGATTTGCCCTTGGCAAAGCCATGTTGGCTGTCACCAACCACCTTCTCATTTTCTATGTGCGTTAGCATTGTTTCCAGGAGTATCTGCTCCATGATCTTGCCAGGCACAGAAGTGAGACTGACTGGCCAGTAGTTCCCTGGATCTTTCTTGTTTCCCTTTCTGAAAAGGAGGGTTATGTTTCCCCTTTTCCAGTTCATGGGAACTTCACCAGACTGCTTCAACTTCTGAAATACAATTATATCATATATCATCTGTATTGATATCAGGGATTGTCACAGCCTAGGTGCAGGAACTTGCACTTGGCCTTGTTGAACTTCATGAGGTTCACTCCTCAAGGCTCTCAATGTCCCTCTGGGTAGCATCTCTTTCTTCTACCGAATCAACTGCACCACTCAGCTTGGTGTCATCTGCAAAATTGCTGAGGATGCACTCAATCCCAATGTCTATTTCATTGATATTAAAAACTATTGGTCCCAGTGTAATCTCAAAGCTGATCTTCACTTAAAATGGGAGGGATTTCATTCGCCCAGTTCCTGCCTTGAGATTCAGGGGCTTGAGAGATCTGGGAAGAGAGATTATCATTGAAAACTGAGGGGGGG
>NW_010312830.1:12248-14208 GCF_000700745.2 Antrostomus carolinensis
GGGGGTGGGGGAAGTTGACTATGCCAGCCTTCTTCATGTTGGTTCCCACTACTACTTCTGACTTATTTATCAGAAGTAGAATATTTTCTTTAATCTTCCTTTTCTGACCAACATATCTGTAGAAGCCTTGTGTATTGTAAGTTGAATGTCTCCTTTTCATTACTGGTTGACAGAGCTATAGGTAACAAAACCTTCTAAACTAGGTTTTTACTGGAAGAATAAAACTTCAAAGGTAAAGGCTACCACATTCTCATCAAGAAAAATCTACCCAGAAAAACTAAATAAAAAGTTTAAATATCTTCTGAAGTTGGAAAAAAGAAGTTTTATTTCCTTTTTATTGGTACTTAATCAGTGGATTGGAAATATTTAAATGACTGTGACACATTTTAAACCAGATTTATTGAGTTGCAGGATAATTCTTTTTTTTTTTTTTTTCTTCTTTCTCTTGTTAATAGTTACAGCATAATAGTCTTAAACCACCGTGGTGTTGTGAGCAAGGAAGTCTCAATTCAGGAGATTTTTACTTAATTGAATTTACTTCCAGGTGACACCAAATTCTGAAGACCAATTCAGGTATTAAGGACAACAAACAAACAAACAAACAAAAAATAAAAATAAAAAATCCCAAATAAACCCCCCATTTAAGTAAAGATGTTTCTTTCTCCAGGCTCAACTCAAACCTCACACATCTCCTCTTCCTTTCATAGTTTCAACTTCCCTGTTTTTACTGAAGGTTACACTTAGTTTGTTCCAATTCACCTATCTTTCTTCTCCCTCTCTTTCCTAAATACATATGAGCTGAGATCTCAAGAGCTCCTCTATCAGGCTGCAGTATTAGGGAGCAACGGGGCATTCACAGTGCTGTTGGAGTCATCTAGACTTGGCTATGACCAGCTCAAGGCTGCTTGAGTTCTCCTCCACATAGGGGACTCTGGCACCTAGCAATCCAAACCCACCACAGTGCTCGTTAAAGCCAGTACAACTGTATAACAGATAATGGGGGTTTTTTGCACCTCATTGGACTGTTGCCTTGTATGGTTTCCTGATGGTATGAATGTACTCGTGAACATACAGAAAAGAAACACACACTGTCTAGGTTTTGACCTACACATGAATTATTTGTAATTTGTAATCCATGGCTTCACTAAATGGCAGCTCTCAGGGAAGTGGGATAAAGAAGTTTCTCTAAGTTATGTTGCTATAATAATATACTCCAACTTCAGGTTTTAAAGGCTCTAGTGTAAGAACAAAGGTTATTGTTGTTTTTTTATTATTTTTGGTGGTTTGGTTTTTTTTTTAGTTTGGGTTTTTTTTCCCTCATATTATTTTCCTTGTGTTCCTTAGGCTCTACTGCCTAGGAACAGTATTCTTTTTCCCAAATCTATTGGCCTACGGATGTCTACAAAGACACAAAATTTCAGGGAAATCAGTGATGGGCACTAGAGATATTATGTTTTCCGGAGCCTGGTAGAGTGATAAAGATTATCATTTTGTAGACAACTCGAAAATTAATTGCCACGGTACTGCAGATCAGGAAGCATCCTCAAATTGCATTTTGTAATATTCTGTTTTCAGCTCTTTTTAGTAATATCTTCAGCTCCCCTTGCTGCTCAAAGGTGTTGGAGCAGTCAATACACCCGTTACTTACATGAGTTATGTAGTCATCTGAAATTTTAATATCTGAAAGATAGCTGCTTAGTATCCAAGACTAATGTTGGCTACTTCTGTCTGAAAGGGGAGGACTCTCAGGATGTTTTTATGAAATAGATCTGTACGTAAGAGTGATTTCTCATTCTTGTCTTTAGCTTAAGTAGAGGGGGGTCACGACATGCAATCAATTTCATCAGTTTGCTGAGGGCAGTCACTGCTCAATCTTTCTGCCTGCTTTTCTCATTCTAAAGGATGAATATAACACACTTGCCTGCCTTACAATCTTTATAATGAAACTCTTTATATATAT
>NW_010312831.1:0-1528 GCF_000700745.2 Antrostomus carolinensis
ATCCTGTGTGATCTCATTGAGGTTCCTGCTCCTGCATTGGGGTTGGACTGGATGATCTTTCAAGGTCCCTTCCAATCCCTGATGTGATTCTGTGGTGATGGTGATGGTGGTGGCATCAGGGCAGGGGTGGATGTTCTTCTGCCACCCTTTCTTTAACCCAACCCCCTCCTCACAGACCACTGTCCCTCCTGGGGGGTTGAACTTCAACCGCTTCACGGAGGATTCGCTGCTGCGACACGCTCAGTTCGTGGTGGAACAAGTGGAAAGTTACGACGAAGCCGGAGACAGCGATGAACCCCCCGTCCTCATCACACCCTGCATGAGGGATCTGATCAAGTTGGCTGGTGTCACCCTGGGGAAGAGGTGAGCTTCATGTCCTCAAGTAGATGCTCACATTTGGGGGGTCACTTGGCTTTGCTGCATCTTGGTGGGTTGGTTTCTCATGGGCTTTACATGGGGGATCCTTCCAGGGAAACCCTTTAGCTTGATCCCAGCTGGGATGACCTGAAGATGTGGTCATCCTCATGTGGATGACCAGTGGCACGAGCAGCACTGGGAGATTGGAGCAGAAATCCTCCCCAAACTGGAACAAGAACCTCCCAGAACCTCTAAGTGCTGCCCTGAGGGAGGAAAGGAGCTGGGTTGGGTCTCCATGCTGGTTGTCATGCTCTAGTGTCCCCTGGGGACCCCGTGCCAGCCATGGGATGTCCCTGTTGGAGTGTCCTGCTGTGTTGGGGGGCACTTGGCTTTGCTGCATCCTGGTGGGTTGGTTTCTCATGGGCTTTACACAAGGGATCCTTCCAGGAAGGCCCTTTAGCTTGATCCCGGCTGGGATGACCTGAAGATGTGGTCATCCTCATGTGGATGACCAGTGGCACGAGCAGCACTGGGAGATTGGAGCAGAAATCCTCCCCAAACTGGAACAAGAACCTCCCAGAACCTCTAAGTGCTGCCCTGAGGGAGGAAAGGAGCTGGGTTGGGTCTCCATCCCGGCTGGGATGACCTGAAGATGTGGTCATCCTCATGTGGATGACCAGTGGCACGAGCAGCACTGGGAGATTGGAGCAGAAATCCTCCCCAAACTGGAACAAGAACCTCCCAGAACCTCTAAGTGCTGCCCTGAGGGAGGAAAGGAGCTGGGTTGGGTCTCCATGCTGGTTGTCATGCTCTAGTGTGTCCTGCTGTGTTGGGTGCCCTCAGGAGAGCTCTGTTCCCTCAGGACCCTCCCTGGGGACTGGGCTGTTTGTTGTGGCTGAAGCCATCAGCGTTAACGAGACACAAAGTCCCTTCTCACCGTTGTCACCTTGGTCACAGGCGAGCTGTCAGGAGACAAGCCATCCGGCACCCTACCAAAATAGATAAGGACAAAGGTCCTACCAAAGCCACCACTACCAAGCTGGTGTATCTCATCTTCGACACCTTCTTCTCGGAGCAGATTGAGAAGGATGAGAAGGAAGATGACAAAGAGAACGCCATGAAACGCCGGCGCTGCGGCGTCTGCGAGGTAACCAGGGCGGGGGGGGGGCTG
>NW_010312831.1:1539-6679 GCF_000700745.2 Antrostomus carolinensis
GATCTCCATCCATCCCACCTAAATGGCATCTTCTGGGGTTGTTCCTTTACCCCAAAGCCACCAAGATCCCCTTTGGTCCTTGTCTGTCCTGCTTGGGACATCTCTCCTGGTGCTCAGTTTGTCTCCTGCTCCAGGTCTGCCAGCAACCTGAGTGTGGGAAGTGCAAAGCTTGTCAGAACATGGTGAAGTTTGGAGGCAGTGGACGGAGTAAACAGGCTTGTTTGCAGAGGAGGGGGGTCTCCATGGGCAGAGATGCCTCCTACAAAGTCCTCCCCACCTCCAAAGAGAGGGGACGTGGTCCTCCTGCTGCAGTGACAGTCCCCACTGTTGTCCCCAGGTGTCCCAACCTCGCCGTTCGGGAAGCTGATGAAGATGAGGAGGTAGATGATAACATCCCTGAGATGCCATCACCCAAGAAGATGCTACAGGGTAGGAAGAAGAAGCAGAACAAGAGCAGAATCTCTTGGGTGGGGGAACCCATCAAGGTGAGGCTGAGCAGGACCCCCCACTCCCCTCTTACTCGGGCTGCGTCGCCCACTGGCCTGGGGGTTTAATGGGGTTCCCCACTTCTGCAGAGCGATGGGAAGAAGGACTATTACCAGAGGGTCTGCATTGACTCAGAGACCCTGGAGGTGGGAGATTGTGTCTCTGTCAGCCCTGATGATCCCACCAAGCCACTCTACCTCGCCAGGTTGGTGCTGAAGGGGATGCTCCTCGTGTGGGGGAACTCTTAATTGCTCCCCCCACTTGGCTTTGCTGCTGTTTGGGGACTCTCCAGCTCTGGTGAGGTTCATAGAATCATCAAACGTTGTGAGTTGGACCCACAAGGATGATGGAATCCAACTCCTGTCCCTGCACAGGACAATCAGACCATGTCCCCAAGGGTCTTGGCCAAATGCTGCTGGAATCTTGTCAGGCTTGGTGCCATCAGCACCTCCCTGGGGAGCCTGTTCCAGTGCTCCACCACCCTCTACCTCAAGAACCTTTTCCTCATGGCCAACCTCACCCTCCCCTGCCACATCTTCCTGCCATTCCCTCTGCTCCTGGCATTCGTTGGTGGCCAGAGAGAAGATGGAAAAGACCTTTGAGATCAAGTCCAACCATACCTGTCCACCTCTAAACCATCTCTCTGAGCACCTCATCTACTTGTATTTTAAATCCCTCCAGGGATGGTGACTCAACCACCTCCCTGAGCAGCCCGTTCTGGTGTCTGATGACCCTTCCAGTGGAGAATTTTTTCCCAATATCCAATCTGTACCTCCCTTGGTGCAACTTGAGGTTATTTCCTCTTGTTCTATCAAGAGTTGGGTGGGAGAAACCTGGGAGAACTTCCTTGGGAGGAAGTTCTAGACCCTGATGAGATCTCCTCTCAGTCTCTTCTTCTCCAGGCTGAACAAACCAAGTGACTTCAGCCTCTCCTCATCCAGCTTCACCTCTAAACCCTTCCCCAGTGTTGTGTCCCTGGGTGGTGGCCAGAGAGAAGAGATCAGTGCCTGCCCCTCCTCTTCCCCTTGGGAGGAAGTTCTAGACCCCCATGAGATCTTCTCTCAGTCTCTTCTTCTCCAGGTTGAACAAACCAAGTGACTTCAGCCTCTCCTCATCCAGCTTCACCTCTAAACCCTTCCCCAATGTTGTGTCCCTCCTCTGGACACTCTCCAGATCATTTTTATCCTGTGGCACCCAAAACTGAACCAAGTCTTGACAGGTTCAGAGCAGCTCAGCCTTTTCCTGGTGCTCCATAACCTTGGTTCCTTCCTCCTTCAGGGTGACAGCCATGTGGGAGGACAGCAGTGGTCAAATGTTCCACGCGCATTGGTTCTGCCCCGGCTCAGACACCGTCTTGGGAGCCACCTCTGATCCTCTGGAGCTTTTCTTGGTGGATGAGTGTGAGGATATGCAGCTCTCCTACATCCATGGCAAAGTCAAAGTGATCTACAAAGCACCCTCAGAGAATTGGTCCATGGAGGTGGGTGACAGCCCTGCAAAACCCCAACCTGGCCAGGATGAGACGCGGCGAGGACAGCGGCACCGATGCCTGTGAACACTTCTCTCCTAGCAGGGCGGGCTGGATATGGAGATCAAGATGGTAGAAGATGATGGGAGAACTTATTTTTATCAGATGTGGTACGACCAGGAATACGCTCGGTTTGAATCTCCACCTAAAACTCAACCTACAGAAGACAACAAATACAAGTGAGCGCGTGAGGGGCAGCGGCTCTCGGGATCCGCTTCGCCCAAAACATCTCTCAGCTCCTGGTAACACCACAAACCAAAGCTGGGTGAGGTCCCTGTCACCACGCTCTGCTGTCCTTCTTACCTACAGGTTCTGCATGAGCTGCACACGTTTGGATGAGGTGAGGCACAAGGAGATACCCAAAGTAGCTGAACCTTTGGAAGAAGGAGATGGGAAGATGTTTTATGCCGTGGCCACCAAGAATGGAGTTCAATACAGGGTGGGAGATGGTGTCTACCTCCTGCCAGAAGCTTTTTCCTTCAGGTTGGTGCTTGAAGAACTTCTCAAGATGTTCTTTGGTCAAGTTGTTTTTGGTAGCAGAGGGATGTAAGTGAATTCCACCTGTAAACAAAGCACTTATCTCCTTAATTTCCAAATGAAAGGTCCTTCTAAGCCCCAAATTTCACCTCCCGTGGTCAAATGGAGCCACTTTTCTCCACTCAGACAATCAGAATCCTTTTGTGTGTTGGGTTTTGCTTTGAAAGAATGAATTTGGGTAGCTGAAAAGTGAAAGGAGAGTGAAATTAATTACAAGAGGAGAAATGGAAAATCAATTTGGGGGAGAGGATTGAGGCAACAACGTGTTGGCACCTCAGTTTGCAGCCGTGCATGGTCTGGTTTGATTTTGAAGGGTGGAAAATGATACCTCAACTTTCTTCTCTCTTCTTCTCCTCAGTATGAAACCTGCCAGCCCAGCCAAACGTCCTAAAAAAGAAGCAGTGGATGAAGAGCTGCACCCAGAGCACTACCGTAAATATTCAGAGTACATCAAGGGCAGCAACCTGGACGCCCCCGACCCTTATCGGGTGGGTCGCATCAAGGAGATCTTCTGCAACATCCGTAGCAACGGTAAACCCAACGAAGCTGACATCAAACTACGTATCTGCAAGTTTTATAGGTGAGTAGAGCTGTTGGTGGTGGTGTTCCAAGGGTGAAGAATCATCTGAGATGGTTCCAACGCTCACCTGAGGTCTTCAGAGCTGGGGGGAAATCTTGGCACCAAGTGCTTCGAGTGTTGTGGGTGTCACTGGAAGGGGTTTGATGCTGCAGTGGTCTGAGCTCAGATCTGGTGCTGAGCATGAGCTGGGGTGTGGGTGTTGACCCAAATATTTGCAGGCTCTTGGTCACCACCCTCACTCCATGGAGGAGTTTTGGGAGAGGAACGTGCTGAAGCACCAAGTCCGCGTGTTTCGAGCCTTCCCAGCTCCTCACTTTCAATCTCTTTGCCTTTAAATTCCCTGGTGCCAATTTTTCTTCCCTCCTCTTAAGAAAACTCACCAAAAAACCCACCTCCTTTTGGTATGAAACAAATCATGGAATCATCAAATGGTTTTGGGTTGGAAGGGACCTTAAAGATCATCCAGTTCCATGAGCCAGCAGCAGGGACACCTTCCACTAGACCAGGTTGCTCAAAGCCTCATCCAACCTGGCCGAGAACACTTCCAGGGAGGAGCAGCCACAGCTTCTCTGGACAACCTGGGACACTGTCTCACCACCCTCATGGTGAAGAACTTCTCCCTCACATCTCATCTCCATCTCCCCTCTGCCACTTTCAAGCCATCACCCCTTGTCCTGTCACTCCCTGCCCTTGGCCAAAGTCCCTCCCCAGCCTTCCTGGAGCCCCTTCAGGTACTGGGAGGTCACTAGAAGCAGCCACAGCTTCTCTGGGTGACCTGTTCCAGTGTCTCCTCACCCTCACAGTGAAGAATTTCCTCCTAATATCCCATCTCAACCTCCCCTCTTTCATCTTTCACCATTAAATCAGCTCATTGGTGCCGCGAACACGCGCGGCCGGTGGAAATAATCCCTCCTCTCTTTGGAGAGACGAAGCAGAGGCTGGACCAAGGTGAGTGAGGATTTTGCTGAGGAAACACTTCCCTGATGGAGGTGTTTGGGTTGGTTTTTGGTTCTTACAGACCTGAAAACACTCACAAATCCATGAAAGCCAGTTACCACGCAGACATCAACCTCCTGTACTGGAGCGACGAGGAGACGACGGTGGATTTCCGCGCTGTCCAAGGCCGTTGTACGGTGGTGTACGGGGAGGATCTGACCCAGAGCATCCAGGATTATTCTGCTGGTGGACTCGATCGTTTCTACTTCTTAGAGGTGAGGGAGATGGTGGTTTTGAGGGGTCTGGGGGCTGAGCAGAGGAGATACATCCACTCCTCCACGTTAGGACAAGCTGTCCTGCTTCTTGGAGGGTGTTTTGCATCACGGAGCTGTGGTGCTGAGGGAGGATTTGTAGCTTGTTGCCACCTCCCCTGAGGATTAAATCTCAGGTGCAAAGGAAGATTGAATCTTGAGTGTCACCAAGAGTTGGAAGGGACAAATTTGGAGCCTTGGGTGGCCGTCCCAGCTCTTTGAGGCAATGGAGAAAGGAGGTGATGAATATTTGGTGGTGGTTTGGAGCTCTGATGGGGTGTTGGCAACACCTCAGCTGTTCCTGAGTTAGAAAACTCTTTGTGTCCAAGTTCCCTGAACCCCTTTTTTAATTTCCTCAGGCTTACAACGCCAAAACCAAGAGTTTTGAAGATCCTCCCAACCACGCTCGGAGTTCTGGCAATAAAGGGAAGGGGAAAGGGAAAGGGAAAGGTGAGTTTGGCTGGAGGGGAGAGGTCTTGGAGGGGTGGGTGAAGTGATTTGTGTGCCACCAACCAGATGTTTCTGTGTTCTCCTCCTCGCTCCCGTGCTCTGGCAGGATTTGAAGCCTCCTCATCTCTTTGAAATTAGAAGAGACCTAAAATTTAAACCCTAAAAAAAAACCACCCCCAACTTTACACCTGGTCCTTCAAAGATCTCAAAGCTTTTTACTCATCAATCCCCTACCATGGGCTGGAAGTTTTCTAGTGTTGGGTTTTGTGTCCCACTCCCAACAGGGGGGAGATGCCCTGAGAGTTCTGTCTG
>NW_010312832.1:0-19053 GCF_000700745.2 Antrostomus carolinensis
GCAGCCCGGAGAGCCCGAGCTGAAGAACAGGGATTTCCTCAGAGAATTCCTCGTTTGCCCACTCCGCTCCGCGCTGTACACGCCCCACGCACCCACCCGTGTCCTGCAGCATGCTTCATGCTCAGGTTGGGTAACTAAATACGGCGCTTCTTACATAAAGTTACACAGGGCAAACAGAAAACTGTGCTTGGATTTCAAAGGAAACCGTATCTGATTGCAAAAGCAGAAGCGCTGGCCTCTAAACCAGCCTCTGCCAGCACTCAGGGTAATGACACAGGGCTTTGAAATAGATAATCATTAATTCCTTCTCTTTTTTGATGTTGCCTAAGGTTGCAATGCCATCCCAGCAGACAGCAGGGGCTCTGCAAATGCGAAACCTCTTCATAAACACTAGTGTTGCCATTTGAAAGCAGATACTGATTTACTGCTGGGAATTTATAAAGATAAATACATAAAATTGTATTTTATTTAGACAGATGATGGGTAAAGTGTTTTTTACTTAATTACAGGCATTTTCTCTAGGCTGAAGCTGTTTCTATCTGCTCTTTTCCGCAGCACACAATCGTGAAGCCCAAGTCAAATATGTCTTCTGGTAAATTTTCAGTGAGTTATGGTAAGAGCAAGGAGTGTTAACCTACAACCTGCCCAGAAAGAAAAGGTCAGGATTTTATTAATATGTACATTATACTCAGTAGAGATTATTGTACAAAGTACCATAACGGTGTGGCCCATTAAGACATTTTCAGGGTCAGTTCTCCAGCTTTTAGTTCATCCTTAACCCACTGTGTTTCCACACCTGGATCTTGGGTGCCCAGGGACTAACAGAGCTTTAAGCAGGACCGTGCCTGTGCTTCTCCCCGGCAGACTCTCTCCAGACACGTCCGTGAGCCATGCGCTGTGTCCTGGCAGCCCCACATCTGGGCACAGCTGGAGGGCTGCTGTGCTGCTGTGTCCTCCCAGGCCGGCAGCGGTGAGAGGTGGGACATGGCATGCAGACAGCCCTTCAGTGATCAGCCTTTCCAAGCATGCCAATGCCAAAACTATCTTCCCTTCTGCCTGACCACAGGAAATCTGCTGAGAAATTTGTGTTTTATTTGCATGACTAAAAATCAATTTTGTTCTACTAAGAAACTTAGGGAGAAATTGTCCTTGTCAGAACAAAATGTAATTTTTTAAATGAATAAGTGTTCAATAAGCAAGTTCCTTGTGTTTACGTGTTTATTTATTATGTCCTCATGTGCTAGGCGGGACAGACGGGCACAGACATGGCTCTGAGAGCTGGAGGCTGCCCTGGGTTTGGTGCTCGTCCTGCAGCTCTCTGCTGCTCTCTACTGTGCAGCAATCCTCCCATTGCACCTCGCTCTGGAAGGAGATCCAGGCAGCCTTGAACACGGGAAAGCAGAGTGAGTCCATCATTCCAGGGATGTGTTCGTCCTCTCCGTGTGAACGCTGCACTTCACTGCCTCAGGAACTGCAGCAGTGTTTGTGGAACACAAAGTTCAAGGCTGTATCAACACGAATATGGGCTGACAGGCTCTGGAGGGAGGAGAGCGTCACTAGGGCAACTGTGATCCCACTGACTGAGCCACCTTTTTGGTCTTCTCCCAGCAAAAACCAATCTGTGTGGAGCAGATTGACAGCCACGGGATCCACAGGCCTGAAGAACGCTTCATACACTCTAGGAACCAGCAGTAACTGCACCGTACTCACCACAGGCAAAAATGTGCTCTGACAAGTGAGTCCAGAGGAGGCCACCAGGATGATGCGAGGGCTGGAGCAGCTCTGCTGTGAGGACAGGCTGAGAGAGTTGGGGCTGTTCACCCTGGAGAAGAGAAGGCTCCGGGGAGATCTTATAGTGGCCTCCCAGTACCTGAAGGGGCTCCAGGAAGGCTGGGAAGGGACTTTGGACAAGGGCAGGGAGTGACAGAACAAGAAGGGGTGATGGCTTGAAAGTGTCAGAGGGGAGATGGAGCTGAGATGTGAGGAAGAAATTCTTTGGTGTGAGGGTGGTGAGACAGTGTCCCAGGTTGGCCAGAGAAGCTGTGGCTGCTCCTCCCTGGAAGTGTTGAAGGCCAGGCTGGATGAGGCTTTGAGCAACCTGGTCTAGTGGAAGGTGTCCCTGCTGATGGCAGGGGGGTTGGGACTGGATGAGCTTTGAGGTCCCTTCCAACCCAAGCCACTCTGGGATTCTGTGTTTCTGTGAACGTCTCCTGCTAGCACAAAACCCCAACACTGAAAAAGCTGGTGGAAAACCCCAGCTGATGGAAACCGCCCGCAGGTCGTGGGATTCTCCATCCGCCCCAGCGTGCTGGGCGAGGTGTGACAGGGAACTGGAGCCGCGTTCTCCCTGCTCCATTAACACACAGAGCTTTTCTTAAGGGATTTCCATCAATATTCCAGATGAGAATGTGCAGCTTGTGGGACAACTCTTCCAAAGTAGGAACTTTGTTAACTCCTAATAAAACAAGTATTTCTGCCAATGTTGATGGTGCTGTTCGTCCTCGGCACCGCTGCGAGGGGTCCTGGCCACACCACGGGGACACGCGCCTGGGTGTCTGCACACTGGGCAGACTGGGGGACACGCTGAGTGCTTGCACAGGCACCCCTGTGAGGCTGTGAGTCAAACTTGGTTTACTTCAAAATCAAATCACTTTCTCCACCTTATAGGAGAGGAAATTGATTTTATTTGGGGAAAAAAAGGAGCGGCATTATTACGATGTTGCAAAGTTCTAACAACAAAACACCAGGGCAAGGGCGCTGTGTTTAACCTCTGAATGCATTTATGATTTTACAGTGTTTGTTACCCTAAACTTCACAGACAAGGGGTTTGGATAGAAAGAAATAAATTACATTAAGAGAAAAAAATGCCATAAATTGCAGGGAAAGGTATAATTTGGGTCATAAACACTGAAGTGTTAAAATGAAATGCTCAGAATTTTTTTCTCTCAACACTTCTCTGACTTTGAAAAGTGATTAATATTGCAAACCCTGGGTCAGAGTTTGCTCCAACTTCGGTCATCTTGAGTTAATGGGAAAAAAATTTACTGCTGTAGGTCTAATTACAGGTGCAGCAGGTAAAATTACTCGGGTAGTTATAATAAATATATGTAAGTGCCTAAAATGTGATGTCTGTGTTCAAGAGCTGCCGTAAACTGTGCAGAGACCCTGCCTGGGCCCCGAGCAGCTGCCCCCTCCCAGCCTCCCTCTGCCCGTGGCCCCCAAGCCCAGGTGCAGCCCAGCCCAGAAAAGCTTCAGACCTTGACCAGAAGAGACAGCCTGACATCCCCTTTCTTCAGTGCTAGCCCCCAAAAAGGATGATCAGAACAATCTGAACGTCCTCCAAAGGCCGTGGCCAAACCTGCAGCATGGGTTGTGCGGGTGCCAGCTGCCAGGGCTCTGCCAGGCAGCCTGAGCTCTGTGTCACCGCTGCCACCCGGCACTGGAACGTCCCCAACACACAGCGCGGCGCTGAGCCCCGCTTTGTGTCCAGTTCTGGGCCCCACAGTTCAGGAAGGACAGAGAACTGCTGGAGAGAGTCCAGCACTGAGCCACCAAGATGATGAAGGGAGTGGAGCATCTCCCTGCTGAGGAAAGGCTGAGGGAGCTGGGGCTCTTTAGCTTGGAGAAGAGGAGGCTGAGGGGTGACCTCATTAATGTTTATCAATATGTAAAGGGTGAATGTCAGGAGGATGGAGCCAGGCTCTTCTCAGTGATGCCCAATGGTAGGACAAGGGACAATGGGTGTGAGCTGGAACACAGGAGGTTCTGCTTAAACTTGAGAAGAAACTTCTTTCCAGTGAGGGTGACGGAGCCCTGGGACAGGCTGCCCAGGGAGGGTGTGGAGTCTCCTTCTCTGGAGACATTCAAGACCCGCCTGGACGCCTTCCTGTGTGATCTCATTGAGGTTCCTGCTCTGGCAGGGGGATTGGACTGGATGATCTTTTGAGGTCCCTTCCAATCCCCAACATTCTGTGATTCTGTGATTCTCTGTGTCCTATTTTCTTCCCTCCAGGAAATCGATTTACCAGAAGCCTTTTCTTCTTTAAGGCAGGTATAAAACAGGGTCAGGGTAATCTTCTTCGGCACTAGTAGATGTCACACAATGCAGCTGTGACAGCTCACCTCACCTCGGAGATCTCTCATTAGTCATTGGATTAATGTGTTTATTTTCATATCAATCTTTACGGTGAAAGATTTTCAGTTACTGCCAGGAAAGCACTCTGCTGTGATCACAGAAAACTGGAACCTGCAGTGGATGAAATCTTTAAATGCTCATTGATTCGTTAAGCTGCGATCCTCTTTCAGGCTGGAACTCACTTTAATTTTGTTTAGTTGCCTGTCAACAGAACAATCATGTATTGATTAGTCCCTTTTAAATCAGAGACAGCGACCCACCCCCTCCGTGGACTGACGGTGGTGACATCTCAGGTAGTTCTGGAGTCACCTTGCTGGTCACACTTCTCAGTTTTAAGTATTTGTGTTTCTCTTGATGTGGCAGCTTTCAACGGTTGTGAGGAGCAATTATTTTACATATTACACAAAAAACTGTAACCACAAACTGATTATAAACTTAAATTAGTTTTTAAACGGATAGTTTTAAAATCACATTAATAATTTTTAATTACTTTGGTTTCTTATTGATACAAATTGAAGGAATCCATACCACCTTTATAATGGATACGGTGTAAGATACACGCGGCCAAAGGGCGGTCCCAGGAGTGATTTGGGAGAATGTGCTTACGTCACTCCAGATGGTGACGTCACTCCAGATGGTGACGTCACTCCAGATGGTGACATCACTCTGCACAACAAGAGAAATGAAGCTCACTGCTTTCCTAGTCGCCGTCTTGCTCACCTGTGCAAAACACAGGTCCTGGAAAGCTGCTGAGATCTGAGAACTGCCTCTTCTCATCTGTTTTTTTCTTTCCCCTGCCAGCCATGGCTCAGTTATTAACCTTCCTGGCTGCCTCTGGAAATCAAACCAGTACGTGTATTTGTGTGCTGTGCGTTTCTGGGAACGGTGTTCATCATTAACTACCCAACTGTTCTGAATTTACTACTCGTTCCTGAGCTCTTCATACTTACCCAGGCTGTCGGCATGAGGAGATCTAATAGACACACCGTCTGCTGGTTTGACTTTGTCATATCTGAGATTTAAAAACCAAAACAATCTTGGCACAGTGAATTCAAGGATCTGATTTAATAGATAGTCTAAAAAGGGAAAGGAACTTACAGGTAAAATAAAACCAAGGAACCTGAGCCTTTTGTTTGGGCCAATCTTGCTACTTTTTTGGTGAGATTTGATTTCTTCAAGTTTTAATTTATGAGCATGCATTATTTACTTCATTTATGAGCACGCATCACTGTTTCTGGCATATGCTTTTCTCTTCTCTATGTGTTTTTTTCTTTCTTACAGCAATTTCTGATGGCCCAGTGACAAAAATCTAATAATTAATATCATTGAATCCTTACAGAATCACCAGTTGGCTTTGCAGCCTGGACAGGTGCAGGAAGCAGGACTCATTGAGTGTACATAACCATTTATTTTAGATATTCGAATGGATACTCTACCATTAGGACTTAGAAAGGGGGGTTTTTACTTCTAGAAGATGCTCGTAGAATGGGGTTTGACACTAGAAATGCAGGTGGAAGCGTACCTGAAAGACAGGTAAGGAAGGGCTCTCTCAGGGCACGAGCGTGTTTAAAACACAACCCAGACTTCTGTTGCTTTGCTTTTCAGCCTCCGAAGTGTAAAAATTCTGACAGCTTCTCGTGTAAGTCAGAAAAGTGGAGCATAAAAGTTTTCCAGCTCTTATTTCCTTGCTAACTTTAGGTTTTTAGAGATCATTAACATTTTTGTTGTGCGTGTTTGCTGTGCAGAGGAGTGTTTTGGACAGGCCTGCAGTGGCTACAGCTCAGTAAATGGAAATTGCCAGAAGAACGTGTTTTCCCCGGCACTTGCCAGCTGGAAAACAAAACCCGATTCTTTGAGTGATGCAAAGTAGGGTTGGCCTCTGGCTTTATCGCACTCACAACACTGCTTTCAGTGTTGTTTGTTTCACTTACACACTCCCACAAAATGTTGCAATTCAACTCTAAAAATAGAAAATAGTTGTATTTATCCAAGGGTTCAAAAGCTATTGTTTGCAGAGCTCTCGTCAGAGCCACAGCCAGTCCTTGCACCATGAGGGAGGTGGTTCCTGGGTTAAACTGGGGCCCTGGCTGGAACACGTGTGGTTTGGTGATCTGCTCATAAAACAAGTTATGATGATTTTAAAAAGTCTTTGTGTGACAAAGAAGCAAGGAAAAGTGCGGGGTTTTTGTCAAAGCTGCAGACAGATTTCTGGAGTCAGCAGCGCACCTGTGCCTGTGGTTGCCACCAGACTCTGTGGGTTGAGGATCCTGCCAGGGCAATTGCACGCTGCCACCGAACCACAGAGACACTGACCTCAGGGGGATGCCAGCACCACACAAAGCTTCAGATAAGCAGCCAGGACTGTGGCTTAGGAAAAAACACCCCTGAAAATGAGGGCTCTGTGTCTGCCAGCAATGTTATCGTTTCTCGTCCTACAGCACAGCAGGGATGGAGAGAAAATAGGAAAAATTTCAGTCTGTGACTTTGATGGCAAAAGTAAAGAGATTCTGTTCTTGCAGCTTCCTACCACCAGAAACTGCATCCTATTTTTGTCTTTCCAGGTGTTTCTGTGGAGTAAATAGAAATTTTGTTCTAATGGTATTCTCACTGTCCTTCTGTCAAAGGGTAATTAAAGTGCAGAGCAGGGGGAGAGGGCGTGAGAGATACCGCAGTGGTTACCCACAGGAATAGGAACGAGTTTCTAGGAACCCGGGCAGAAGTCACACGCGTTTCTTGGCTTTGCCCTCAGGTGCTGCACAGAGGCAGGGACTTGGGACTCGGGGAAAACCAGGTTTTCAAATGGAACATTCCAGAGATTTAGGTATTATTTAAGGGGAAAAAAAAATCCCACACCTTCCTTTCTAAAAACTGAGAATATACCTCAGGACAGGTTTCCACTTTGCAGTCCTGTGCTCAGATCACCCTGTCACGCCTGTCAGCAGTTCCCTGACATTCCCTGGGAATGGTTCCCAGTCTTCACGGGCAGGAAGATATGAAAACCAAATAAATAGGCCCCACATCCTCTTTACTTCTAGATAACTTTGCAGCGTGGGGCTATTACAAGTACCTTGTAGCCAAGTGTATTGGTTTTATCTGTGTTTGTTACTCAGCTCTGAGGTAAAGGGGGATTTTCAGCCTGGTGGGTATGAATACTGAAAATGAATAATTTTGATGTTATGAAAAGGAGTGAGAGGCAGCAGAACAGGGGTTAAAGACCCTATCTGCCATGCTTCAATTCTCACATCACACCAGTGTTTGTACAGACAGCTGCCTTTTCCCACCATAGGACCGTTTCCACACAATTTCAGGGTAGGGGGTTCCTCAGTGAGAGACCAGCTCCAGTGCCTGGCCCTGCGCTGCCGCATGGGAGGGTTTCCATGGAACCTGGATCCATCTCCTTTGCTAGCAGCAAGTGCAGAGAAAGGCTGACACCTATTTTTAAATCGGAGTATCCTTCAAATGTTCTCTGCCCTTGTCAGTAATGGAGCCCCTGCTTCAGGAGGAGTTCACTTCCCATTTGGTCTGTGCTGGGTGCAAATCTTCAGCTCAATAATTCAGCTGAAAATGCAGATGCTGGCATCACCCGGGCGCAGGGGGACCTCAGCCTGTGTCGGAGGTGAGCTGATGTTATACCGGCAGGAAGGGAGGGCTGTGGGTGTCGGGGAGCCGGTGCGGTGACGTGCCCGCTCTCAGCTGCGAGCTGCAGTGACACTGCAATGGCTGAGGGGCGGCTGCTGCATCTTCGCAGTGAGCTCATTCTCCCCGGAGGGAGCAGGATTTACAGTGCATCACCCACCAGCTGCAGCCTTCCTGGGAAATTCACCTTTAGCTTCTCCTCAGTTAGGCTGGTCTGACTCTTCCCTTTGGGGGTGTGTACATGGTGAGCAGATTTTACTGTATGGTTGATTTTGATTTTTTTTTTTTTCCCCTTTCTTTTTTTCTCTGTCCTCTAAATGCTTCCCTGGACTGATTGATGAATCATTCCTCATCCGACTCCACTACTCAGAGGATAGAGATGGAAAATATAATCTTATGCAGCAGGGATGGATTATTATTTTTTTTTTTAGCCTTTTGCAGCGTGAATCGTAAAAATCCTTTTAAATCTGTCTGCTAGGAACAGCCTCCAGGTTTTAGAATGAAGTGCACTGCATGCAAGGAGTGGTACTGTCCTCAGGTAAAGCAGACAAGCAGTGTGCATCGTGATGGAGCGTGCCTGTGAGGTTAGTTCCTGTCTGTGTCTATGCATATATCAGTATGTACATGATGTGTGCTCTATATGTGTGTTTATATGTTACAAATGAACCACCTACTGCCTAAAGGCTTTGTAGAATCCATTTTCGAATGTCCTGGTTTTCATTCTGTGTTTGGGGTTGGTTTTTTTCCCTCCTCGATACCCCGTTGCTCTTTGGTGTGGTTAATCAGCAGCTCTGATGTGATGTGCAGCAGCTCTGCTCCGGGATGCCGGGAAGCCCACGGCGGAGCACGGCTCTGCCTTTGGCTGGTTAAGTGGGCTGCACCTTCCTGCTCCATTTATTCACCAGGATCTTCATAGAGTCCCTGTCACATACGATTGAGTTGACGTGTCAGGGCCTGTAATTGCTGATAGATGTCCTCTGCAGCTGTAAATGTTGGTGTTTCAGGGTAATACAAGTTATGATGAATTACTGTAACAAAATAACCTGGTTTCTGTGCTCACCAGGTAACTGATTTGGACATTTCCTATTTTCTGAATTCCGATGCATGTACTACCTACCTTGAGAACTGCTTCCTATTCTGTGCTGTTTAACCTGTTAGATTAAAAAAAGAAAGTTGTTTGGTTTTTTGTTTGGTTTTTTTTTGTTTGGCTGGTTGGTTGTTTTTTTTTTCCCAGCTGCTTGCTCCCTTAGTGGTTTTAAATGTCATTTATCTCATCAAGATTTATTTTCCTTTCAGTTAATGTGTCCACATCTCTACTGGCGCTGTTTAAAATGTAGACAGAAATGAGAAAACAAATTCATTGGAGTCAGATTGACTTTTGTCTGTTATTTCTCACATCATGGTACTTCCAGAGAAATGTGTATAGTATATAATAATAATGTACGGGCAGGAGACAGTCGCTGCTGTCAGTCTGGGCTCGCAGCTCCCAGCTGACACCTCATTCTTAACCTACCACCTATTCCACACTTTTGCTCTTCTCTGTGTGTTCGAGCGCAGGGCAGGTGCTTAATGCACGCTCAGAAATCCAAAGTTTGGTGTAGGGACTGTATTAATACCTCTGTCTATTTTGTATTGGCTCTTGTCAGCTTTCTGACCAGTAACTGCTCGTTCTTCACCTGAAAATATCAGGCTGGTAGGAAGTTTAGTTTTTGAAGAGCTGAATTAAGAGGTGAATGACACTGGTATGAGGATACAATAACGCCTTGAGTGGAGGAAGTTGTGTTTATCACTAGAGCTCTGATGGAAAAAATATCACCATGTTTTAAGATGACTTTTAAGAATGTGCACAAGGCCCATTGGTTGTCTTAAAAAGCGCTAGTGTTAGGTCTATTTGTGGAACTGTGTGCCTATAAATCTCTCCCTTATTTTATGCTCTCAAAGTGCCAGTTGTCAACACCTCCTACTTGGTGAAGTTTCTCAAAGTTTCCAAGTACGCTGTCAATTTATGTGAAGAGTAAAACTTTGCTTCGCTTTTCTTTTGCCTCCAAAATGCATCTCTGAAATATTAGCTTTTATCATGGGTGGCACAAATTCAAAACAGTGTCAGCAAATGAATGTTGACAGGTGAAGGCCTTTAAATAATGATCTTTTCTAACACTTTCCTTTAAAACATCTGTCTTCTAAGTTTATGACCTTATCTGGTGCAGCTCTTCATGTGTAATCAGCAACAGAGGTTCAGCTTAAATGGAAAAATTTTTTTTAAAAGTTATAAGAATTTTACCCAAACCAATTAACTGGGCTGTAGGATTTGAACACAAAGCTATTCCATCCAGCTGCTCTGGTTGTGAGACTCAAACGGGACTGAGTCAGTTTAACACAGATCAGAGCATTGTACTTATATACGTTAGGGTAAAAGCAGCCAGATATTAGCCAATACTTCAAACTTCCAAATTAAATCATTCCTGTAATCCTGCCTTTATTTGACCACAGCTGGTGAGTAACATTTATCTGCATGCGAGGGAAAAGGAGAGCTTGCTTGTCCCTAGAGCATCAAGTGTTGGCCATTATTGGTGGCAAAACACTAAGCAATTTCTACCAGTCATCTAACTTAGAAAGGTAATTCCCTGATTTTCCTTTGGCCCTTACAGCCAAGGGCTCTGTAGTCAAACAGACCTAAAACCCCAAAAGATCTCTGGAATTTAATATAGTTCCTTAGAAATTATTCTAATGGAGCACGACATCCTGGTAGATTTTTAAACAACTCTTCCATTTTATGCAAATCCACAAGCCATTCTCTCCAGAAACAGGTGATGAGGGATTTGTTACTCACTGATGGTGCAGAATCAAGATGTATGTTCAATAAATTTCATCTGTGTAGCTTCCTCTGTCCTCAGCGTGCCCCTCCCTTTTGTCCTCCATAAAAGCAGAGGCGGTGTCTGAGGAGAAATAGTTTGGAAAGGCTTGAGGAAATGTCTGGAGGACAGGATTTCTTTCCTCACACACACACACAAGCGGCAGGGTGTGGAGGGTTGGCTTTCCTTAAGCCCAATTCCTGTTTTGCTGCTTTTTCAGGTTATTCCACCAGTGCAATGGTTGTTTGACCTTGACGAGGTCATGTGTAAATGGGGACCTTATTTTTCATGGTGCTGAGATGGAAAGAAAAGTGATTTTAAGATGCAGAATGTGTATTTTCTGTCCTTTTCACTGATGTTTCTGGGTTCTCATTTTCTCCTGGTGTTGGTTCCAGGCTCAGCTGCCATTTCATGGCATGGCCGGGAGGTCTGGCAGCTTGGTGATGCTGGCTGTGGCTGTGGGCCTGGCCTTCAGGGGAGGGTGATGCCCCCTGAGCTTTCCCAGCCTACCTGGGATGAGGTGTCCCAGGACCAACTGAAACCCACAATCGGGTCTGGAAAGCTGCTCCCCAGACGATGGTGGATGTTGCACGAGGCTGATGTTGTCGTTCATACTCACAGCCAGAATTTCCTCCTCTGGAAGCGGGTTGGCATTGGTTGCAGAGCAAACCCTTAGCTGTGCGAGGCTGCTGCAGTGTGAGGTGCCATTCAGACTGGCCACCACTCTGTGGCAATCCCCATTCCTCTATTTCAACCCTTTGAAAATCAGTATAGATGGAATTGATTCAACTTGGGCTTTTCATACCGAAAAAAGCTTCC
Organism: Antrostomus carolinensis; assembly: GCF_000700745.2. NCBI lineage: Eukaryota > Metazoa > Chordata > Aves > Caprimulgiformes > Caprimulgidae > Antrostomus > Antrostomus carolinensis. Next base: position 11,443 of record NW_010312832.1, read on the forward strand.
CGTCCTTTTGCTGACTGCTCTGTTTTGTCTCGCATGACCCTTAGTTGCATAATGGATGTGTCCCCTGGCACACGCTGTAGGTAAAGGACAGCATTAATGAACTCCAGATGGCACGTACTATATTTCATTGGGATGTAAATCTGAAATAAGCTCTGTATTCATGGTGTTTAATTAAAAAAGAAATTGCACACGAAAGGCCTGATTGTAATGCCACCGAGTCAATGTCAGAAACCTTATTGGCTCCAGGGACTCGGGATATGCCCAGAGGGAGAACTTGCTAAATGCCTCAAGTGTCTGAAGATTTACTGATTGCACTGACTTCTAGTAGGACTCACACTAATATTCCCATGCTCCTCCTGAAAAGTTTTTGCTACATTTTGCATTTTAACCAATTCTATACTAAAATAATCATTTGATTCATATGATATTGGATTACTTTTCTAGCTGCCTCCATAAGGCATGAATTCTAGCCATGGTTTAGAAGAAGAATGTGTCTAGTTTGGATGAGGACAGTGCTTTCAAAGCAAATCTCGTGATGATACCCATTTGCAGTTTGGTTTGTATGATGGTATGGTCTCAGCATCCACCGTCTGGATTCCTTCTGCATAAAACTAAATCAGAAGGTGTTTCCCAAACAGTAACTGGTACCCACATGACAAGATAACACTGGACTTCGAAGTTATGTCAAAATGTTCCATAAAGTTGGCTTTTTAGAGATACAGGGTTCATTCTTGTGTGTGATATTTTCTTACTCTATCGAAAAGAAATACTGGCAAAGAAAGTTAATGAGAAACTAGAAGGCATGGTGGAAATCTATTATAAGCACCCAAAGCACAGATTCTCCTTCACCTCAAAGGCTATGTTTCGTATTGTCACATAAAGAGGAAAAAAAAGTTCCCCAAATACAGCTGATATGGTCATGTTTGTGTGTTGAAGTAGACAGGGATTTATAGCCACAGCTTTGTCACTTTGGAGAAGTGCAGACATTAGTGCACCACAGTGTGATATCTGAAATTTGTGCTGGTTCAAAGACAGGAGCTGGTGAGCACCGAGTGTTCGGTAAATATCCACAGTGATTTATGAGGTGCTGGTTGGCATTTTTATCTTCACATGTTGCTTGTGTTGTTAGCAAAATAAAATTATTAATCGCAACGCGTTATTTCATTACTGTTTAATATCACAAATACTTCTTGCACGCTAGGTGAGGCCAGGTTATCCTGATAGTATTCCTTGGGAAATGTTGGATGGCAAAGCCAGTCATATGCACGGCTCAGTTCGACAGAAAAAGGTTGGAGCAGATATTAACGCCCGAGGGAGAAGGAGTGGAACAGGGAGGACGTGGCTGGGAACACGCCGGTGCTGGGAGCGCAGGAGACTGTGCTCATTGCTCAGTTCTTCCACCCACTTCCCACAAAGCCTTTCCCTGGCTGGAAAATGGGGGTAGGACACTGGGCACGTTGACAGGAAACCTGAGAGTGAGAGTGAGTCAGGTCTTGCTGCTGTGACTGATGTGGTGATCACTGGGACTTTCAAGAGCTCTGGTTTGCATTCAAAGCAAAGTCAGAGGAAGCAACAGTCAGAGTTGCTCTGTCCAAGTCCCTTGGAGGAGGGTGGAGAGAGGTGGGGGTGGGTCTGTTCAACCAAGGCCCAAGGGACAGGACAAGAGGAAATGGGCTCAAGTTGTGGCCAGGGCAGTTGAGATGGGATGTGAGGAAGAATTTCTTTGCTGAAAGGGTTCTGAGGCATTGGAAGGGGTTGCCCAGGGCAGTGGTGGAGTCCCCATCCCTGGAGGGATTGAAGAGTCGTGTAGACATAGTGCTGAGGGACATGGGTTAGTCATAGGGGACTGGTCAGTGTTGGGTTCATGGTTGGACTCGATGAGCTTCAAGGGCTTTTCCAATCCAGGCAGTTCTGGGATTCTGTGAAGCAATGGGCAAAGGAAATATTTGCATGAAGTTAGTAAAGTGAAAATGCAAAGAGTCTTAAAGGAAAATTTATCAGCTTGATCTGTAGTACAATAAGTAACTGGAAAATACACTGGCCTAACAGTCAATATTAATCCATTTTATCCCAGACAATACTGGCAGTGAGTGATTTATTACTGATGTTGCTTGCAGGAGGATCCATTGTACAGTTTGACACGTTCACTTTTTACTCCTGTCTTCTCTTTTCTGGGTGTTTTCTGCCAGGGGTTCTATCAGGTGCTGTGGGGTTTGCCCACAGAGGTTGCGAAGGGGGCAGCATTGAAGATGCTCCTTGCACTCACCACCCCATCAGACATGGGCTATTCTGCTTCCGTCCTTTTTTCTTCCCGGCTTATTTTTTTCATGCTCCATAATACAGACTGTAAAATTATCTGGCATTCCTGGTTGAAAAGCTCAAATAACCATGGGTTAGGCATTGAGAAAGACTGGGTCACTGTAAAAAGTATAGTAAAGGCTGATTTTTATCTCCCGAGTTCACAGATGGCAACATTTCGCAGCAGAGTTAGAGGAAAATCAAAGCAAGCTTTTGAAACAAAGGGAGGTATTTTGGTTTAGTTTTCTCTCCTTTTCCCAAGCTTTCCTGAACGTGCAGAAATTCCACATATTGCTGATACCAGTTTCTGTGAATTATAGGGACAAAACCATCATTGCCAAAGCTTTGGAGTTCACTGGTTTGCAGCTCTGCAGTGGAAGGGAAATCTCATTATGTTTTACTTCCCTTAGGACACATTCAAGCTTAGCAGGAGATAAAAAACTAGTTGTTTGCTCACAGGTGCCCCTCATTACACTGTCAATTAGCCCAGCAGGCTGAGAAGTGCTGACCTGGTTTAAGCAGAGCTCGGCAGGGTTGTTTGAGGGGGTTTTGGTAGGTGGTTTTTCTGAAGCAGAGGCAATTTTGTTGTTCTTTTTGCCGTTTTTTTTTTAATTCCTCTTCCCCTCTTACTGAAATACCTGTGTGTCACTTGGCACTGCCTTATGGTTTTGGTCTGATAACTTTTTATAATAACCAATGAAACAAAAGCATAGTGGAGAAGCAAACAACCCAGCAAATGGGCTAGATCTGAAGAATGGAAAAGTGAGGAATGCTTGATGTGCTCCTGGAGTTGTGGTCTGCAAGTAAGTGGTGGGTATGGGCATCTGAACTGGCTGGGACAGGCACAGAGACAGCACAGAGGATGGGGACAGTGACTGAGTGTGGCTGTCAGACCTCTCATAGAGAGTAGGAGCAGAAAAATATAAAAAAGCTCTTTTCCCCTCAAAGTTTGGGTTTTGGGTTTTTTATTATTATTTTGTATGTTTGAAGGGAAAATCTGAAAGAGGGAAGTGCATGGCGAGCAGCAGGGTGGCAGTAGATGGCCAGAATCAGTTGGGTGTTGACAGAGATGGCCCATCCAAACCCACAGGAGAGCATGAAGATTAATAAAGCCCTCAGAGCACCCCCAGGCAGCTGGAGGGAGCTCTGCTGCTGTGTCATCTGCTGCTTGGTAAAGGACTTGTAAAAATCTGGGAAAAAGCTTGTAGCATAAAACTTTTTTTTCTCCTCCTTTACTTGCCAAATTCATCCCATTATGAGAAATACAGTGTGAGGATTTATTTGTTTCCTTCCAAAAGTTGAGCTGAGGTTGTGGAATCCCCATTGCCCTTGTATTAATGGTCTATGCTGTGCATACTGCTTTCAGGAACACCTTGGGGATGGCAGAATGAGACAATGCCATCCTGGGACACCAGTCAGTGCAGGTACAGGTAGCTTGGGCTGCTCTGATGTCATCTTCAGGTACAGCCTATGCCATTGACAGCGTGGGAGAGCAGAGGCTCCATAATCTCCATGGAAAATCTGGATTTTGCCAAGGAGAAGAAAACTATGGGCATTAAACCTTTTTTCTGTTTTCACTCCATTATCACCATCTGTATCTGGCACTGGAGAGAGGCGTGTATGGCAAGGAAAGGAAGGAGGCCTTGGGGACAGGGGCTGGCCTTGGGGACAGGGCTGGCCTTACAGCACGGCTTGTGATTGCTCTCCAGCATCTCTAGAAACCTCTCACGAGGAACATCAGGAGTGGAGAGCAAATGACCTCCATGGCCCACCATGCATTCCCTTCCCTGGATAAAAAGTTGGTAATTTTCTGTGTGTTTAGAGTTTACGTGGAAGAAAAAGTTGTAAGAACTGTCTTCCATCAGCTGAAGCTAGAGGTTGGAGAGCCGAGGTGCTCGGGAGGAGCAGACTGACACCAGCACTGTGTGCTTTTGATTGACATTGCTCTGTCTCCTGGTGTTGGGAAGGGGCTGGGTGTCAGTAACAGGTCTGCTTTGGTTGTCCATCTCAATAGAGTGACTGCTCTCCATCCCCCTGATGCTGCCAGATGTTTGGATGTATTTTACTGTAAGAGCAGGAATAGTTACAGGGAGGGAGGAGGGAAGTTATTGATTAGCTCAGTGTTACAAATAAATATGTGAAACTAAAGAAAAAGAGGCGCTTCTGCTAAAAATATCATTGCTGTCATTTAAAAACAAGTCACTCAACAACTGCATTTGACACTGAAGAGTGTTACACAGGCGTGAGTATTTTTCTTCTGCTTGTATTTCTGTGTCGAGCACACAGTGGTGTGGAGCAGTGCTAGTCAGCTCAAAGGCAGATGTGCCTCCTGGGAAGAAAGGGCTGCACAGAAACTGATGTACGTGGAAATCTCCAAATGACGACTGAAGGATAGGCAGCAAAAGATGCAAGGGTTTGTTAAAACAGATGCATCTTTGGAACAGTGCTTGAAGATATTGCTGTGTGCCAGCATTGAATGAAAGCAGGTAGTTCAGTTACTGATAAAAACTCTCCTGGAGATTGTGAAACACATCGCTCCTGCCTCCAGCCATCCTTCAGGCTTAACACCCCATCTTCTCGTTCGCCTCAGCGCCCGTTCTCTCTTCCTTGCATCTTTACATGCCGCTGTTTCTAGGAATGTGGGCAGTGACTCTGGCTGTGATTTAAGAGCACGGGCAGTATCTTCTGTCTGTTTATCACCATTTTGACCTCGTTTTGCAGTCCCTGTGTCTGTACTCTCAGCTCCAGGTACCTCATCATGTGGCATATGGAGGCGGCAGTTCTAGAGGTGGGGCAGGTGTTTTCAGTAGCACTTTCTTGAGCAGCTCAGGACACGGAAGCTTACGCTGAAATGGCCATACATCTTGATTCTGCATCATCAGTGAATAACAAATCCCTCATCACCTGTTTCTGGAGAGAAGGGTTTGTGCATTTGCATAAAACAGAAGAGTTGTTTAAAAACCTACAGCATGAAGGCTGCTGCTGAGCACACACCTGCATGGCCAGCAGCATGAGCCAGCGGCTGCTCCTGACAGTTTTACTCTCTCAGCAACTGGGTGTTTAAAATTGTGGATCAAAACCCACTTCTTGGTGCGTAAACAAATGTAGAAGTAGCCTCGAGGCAAAATTCCCTGGCGTGCCTGGGAAGAGGTTGCCCTTTGAGTTTCTTGTGAAATAGTCTGTAGTGCTTGGATAACGTGCTGAGGTGTTCGGCACTGGGTCTGGCATGTGTGTTTGAGATTGCTGTGATTGATATATTAAGTACTGCCATACCAAGAAACAATTATTTTAATATCTATTTGCATATGTAGGCATGTGCACACATAGATAATATGAGGCTCTCTATGAAGAGGATAAACTATTTTGGAAAAGGGAAGTCAAACTGTACAAAAGAAAAACTAATTTTTTCCTGCAAAGATTTTTTTTTTTCCCCACTATGATCAACTCCAAGGATCTGAAATGTTTGATCTCGTTAAGAGCAGTAATTACTGTTTTGCCCAAAGGACCTGGACATACCGTCAGTTACATTCACTAATGCCAATGGAGATGTTTCCTCCAAGGGAAAATAGGCAACAGCCCCCTTTCCTGAGGGCAGCACCTCAGGGGCAATAGCTGGATGCATGCAGAATCTTGGAAGCTACTTTTTAAAAAGGCAACTTTTAGTTTGTCAGTGACTTCTCATAAAACTTGGCTTTGGTTCACCAGCTCCAGGTTGTGATGATGGCCATCATCTCGTGCATGCTTCTTTCATATCAATGTGACTCTTCTATTTAACATAAGTGCAAACTTAGGTCCCTCAAGTTTCCTTGGAGTTTTGGATTCCAAGCACTAGCTTGGCTCACTTTGAGTCAAAATTTTGAGACTCTATTTCATGTTATTTACAGACAAAATAAGTCTTATTACGTCTGCATTTAGGCCATCGCTCATGCAGGTGGGATAGCAGTTATTTGTTACAAAAATGTAGTTATTTCATTACTGTTGTGTTTTCATATGTAAATTCAACCTGGTTTTTGGATTGTGTCCTGCCAACTCCCTGTCTGTAGAGCGTGTATTAAACACCAGAAATACGAAGGAAGTGAAAGCCTGAGTGGCCCAAACTTGCCCCTGGAGACTAGAATGTTGCTTCATTTCTTCTACAGCTCATAACACTTCAAGGTCATTGTTTTCCAAAAACGCCTTTGTGCAGTAAATCGTAAGCACTTTATCTTCGACTGCTTTCAGAAGTGTGTGACTGTCTTAATTGCTGTCTCATTCATGAGGAGAGGACTGGAAAGGAGCTTATGGAGCCAAAGCTGTATGTAAAATATTACACTAGGCAGGCTGACAGTACCTCTTCATAAAGTTTAATTTGGTTTCTGAAATACTTGTAATATTCTTTCTGGGATATATGTTTTGAGGGTTTTGTTGGTTTTTTTTTTTTTAAACATTGTGCCACATCTGCTTTGAAGATGAAATGTGAAAATTTATTTTTAACATTTGCTGCTAAGTCATCAAAGATGATAAAGGACAAAGAAGAACAAAATTTACAGGTCCTTTCTCTTTGGCAATAGCAGGAAAAAGCCTCCCCCTGCTTCCTGGCTGAGTAAGCAGCTTTCTGCTCCAAGCCCCTCTTGAACCGGTTTGCTGGAGCTGACGAGGTTAGAGCAGAAGTGGTCCCTTCCTTCTCCTGCCTGGGCTTTAGGCAACTTTGGGTTTCTGGTGTTTCTTTAAAAAAGAAATGAAGTGTGAAATGTACGTAGACTGTTCTGTGCTTTGTGGGTTTGCTCCTCACCTCGAGCTCCTGGGCTGCAGGCTCCTGCCAGGCAGGAGGAGATGGCATCGTTCATGTGGGGCCACAGCACCCGGACCCAGCTGCTCTTGCAGACATGCTGGGATCAGGTTGGATTTTTGTCTGGATTCCTTTGAGATTTTGTGTGCCCACAGTGACACACAACACTGGAAACTCTTGGCTTAGTTCATGCGCTAGCTCAACTGAAACATCTTAGAAATGTTTTTTCTCGTTGGGAAACTCCTTTCTCCCTTTGAGCCCCTCTCAGACAGAAAAAAAAAACTTATCACCTGACACAAATGCATTCTTCTTGGAAGAAAATGTTTTAAAGTAGGGCTTTTAAAATCTTATTTTTAATCTGGGGAGATGTTATAGCAGCCTTCCAGTACCTGAAGGGGCTACAAGAAAGCTGGGGAAGGACCTTTCATGAGGGCAGTTAATGACAAAACAAGGGGAAATGGGTTTAAACTGAAAGAGGGGAGGTTTAGATGAGATATTAGGAAGAAGTTCTTCACTGTGAGGGTGGTCAGACACTGGAACAGGTT
>NW_010312832.1:19087-20905 GCF_000700745.2 Antrostomus carolinensis
AGCCCAGGCTGGATGAGGCTTTGAGCAACCTGGTCTAGTGGAAGGTGTCCCTGCTGATGGCAGGGGGGTTGGAACTGGATGAGCTTTAAGGTCCCTCCCAACCCAAACCATTCTATGAATTCTAAAAAAGCAAATATCATGCTAAAACACTTTAGTTTAATTTTTGACATCACCATTACCATTTTTTACCATAATATTTTTACTAAAATGATTGAGAAATAAACCCATCATAAAAACGCTTCAATCAGCAAAGTTCATGGCAGTAGCTGTGTGTTTCAGATATTCCCTTTTGCCTTTGGCACTTGGAGATCTTCCTGGAGGTAAATTGTACTGATCTGCAGCGGAGTCACTGTCTTGTTTGAAAAAGAGGAAGGAAAAAAAAAAGAGAGAGAATATGAAAAGAGAAAGCAGAGGGCAGGGATGCGGGCTGCTAGCAGGGATGCGGGCTGCTAGCAGGGATGCAGGCAGAAGAGGCTCAGCCATCAAGCGAAGCACATCAAGGGCTCGGCTGCGCGGGCAGCCCCGGCTCCATGGCAACCGCAGCTGCTCCCACCCGCAGGGATGCGCGGGCGCTGCGGGCCGGGGCTCGGAGCTGCTGCTGCCTCAGTTGGTCCTGAGTACACATTTGTTTTCAAAACCTTGTTGGCTACGAGCCCATTTGCCAGCAGAGAAAGTCCCTTTTCCTTCAAATCCAGTGAGGGAGAGCGGCGCGGTCCCTGGCGATGGATGGAGCCGCCGTGCTCGGCCCACGCAGATCACATCGCCGGGCTGCCTCCTCCAAATAATTCCCCTGCGGAGGAACACGCTGCGCACGGCGGCTCTCGGCTGGTGGGGAGGACGGGGTCTGTCGCATCTGGGGCTCTGAAGGTGTGGAGGGAAGGAATTGAAATTCCCAGCTGGCAGTGAGGCACAAATACTTGTGTTTTCAGAAGCTCAGGAGAAAGCGTGTTTTCTTTCCCTTTGATATGGCTGAATGCTAAAAAATTGCCAAAGTGTGAGTCAAACCAAAATTGTGGAGTTTTTTTCACCTTAGCCTGTACTTTAAAGAAAAGCAAGAAGGGCAGAAGGGTGAGACAAGGCAAACTTTGATCACAGAAAATGTCTATTTAGCTCAAAACAGGATATTTTATTTCCATTTTAAGGGTATTATAACAAAAACAGGAGCCAGACTGCAGACAAAATCTCTGAGGCAGAAAGAGATGTTCCAGCCTGTCTGCCCATCCTTCCCCTCCCAGAGACATCGCTGTAGGCAGGGATAACGAGGGTGGGTCCGGGGGGATCCTCCCCTCTGGAGGGACTCAGACCGGTGCCTCCCACTGCTTTGAAGGAAGCTGATGTATTGACCACTGTGAGCAGGAACTTTTGCAGCAGGAGGACAGCCAAGCAGGACAGACCAGGCTGCCCAGAGAGCTCCTGTGGTCTCCTTGGAGGTTTGGAGGCTTGCTATTTTAAATTGTGATTCTACAGCACTTCAAGCTCATATTGATTTTTTTATTTTTTTCTTTATTCAAGTATTCACCTTACAGTCTCCTGCATGCCAGGAAAATTTTATTCTTCTATTTTCTTCCTCATTCACTCATTTAATCCATTCTAAAACTCTCAACTATACCTTTTATTTCTCATGTTACAGCAGTGACTGCATCAGCTCTGGGCCAGTGTTTCTATCTGCTTGGTTGTTTAGGTCTGTAAATGCTGGTGACAGAAGCAGTGGATTTCCTGTGGCTGTAGGACAGTGTCACACTCACTGACAGCGCTGCCACCTGCCCCGTGCAGCACTGGGTGCAGGGCACAGAATCCCAGAATCACCTGGATTGGAAA
>NW_010312833.1:0-2079 GCF_000700745.2 Antrostomus carolinensis
ATATATATATATTTATAAAAATATATTTTATATATGTATGTATGTATACATTTACATTCTGGTGGCTCTTAAATGGGATCCTGCAAGCATGACATTTCTATACAAGGACCTTCCAAGGAAGTGGTCCAACATAGTTCTGGGGACTATGTCAGTCTAATAGTCCAACGGAGACCTTGCTTCATGATACTAAAGAAGGATTAGCAGATAGGATGACTCAGTGGCAGCCACTTATTAATTTTTCTACTCTCTTCATTTTGGCAATTCCCCAAGAAACTGCTTTTTAGTTCCTACGGTGCCACAGCAATGACATCCAGCAGTGTAAGCAGCATCCCTAAAAGGGATGTCTTACATCTTAACAGAAAAGGGCTTGTGCGTTTTCATTTCTTGTAATTATTTGCAAAATAAAACCTCAGGCCACTCGTGAGGGTAGAGGTGAAACAGCCCTCTCCCTGCCCCAGCACACACACCATCTGGGCAACACACAGAGCAATGTCATTGCCAGGAAGTCCCTTTCTGAAGGCTGCCTATTTCTTTATGATCACCTCACATTATCTGAGGAACTAATCACTAATTAATCCCAGTGTGGGCTTCACATTTGGAGTCTTTCCAGCAGCAAAACTACTCCCAGAAAAGATAAATCATACGTGAAAAGGTTTTCAGGGCTAAGGGTAAATTATATTACAAGGCACAACAAGACAGTTAATCCTAACCTCTTGTTCTCCTGTTCAGCTTCGTACTAAGGCAGACATTTTATAGAAATTGTATTTTTGCATCTATAGAATAACTTCCATTAGAGCAAAGGCTGGAGAAACAGTATTATGTGCCAAAAAAATTGTATTCCTTGCAAGTCACTGCCCGGAGCAGGAGGAAAGCCCCACTCTTTTTGCTGTTATATATTTGTAGCATCTACCAGCTCCTAACCATAAGGGATTTTTCCTTCACACTAAGCATCACTGAAACTCTAGTCCTGAGCTTGTTGTTTTCCTTTTGTTTGCTTTTGCCATCAAACTAAATTGCCTTTGCCTCTGCTTCAGAGCCAGAAAGTGGGGGTTTTTTTTTGGCGAGTTAGGGGTGGGAGGAGAAAGGATCAGAGTGATTTTATTTTCTTTTGCCATGTCCTCATGGCCCCTAGGATGAGACCCGTGTTCCTCGGCAGCTTTCCCAACAATTCTAGAGTCATAGAATTTTCACCCCCACAAGCAAATGCGAGTGATATTGGGATACAGCACCTCTTCCCTCCTTTCATGTTTTTGAGTGTGTTTTACTTATTTATTTTTTATTTATACAGCACAGTGTAATCTACTGCCTAAGGCAGTGGATCACATAGAGTACCTGATTTTTCCAACAAAACTCCTGTCTCCACTTCAAATGCATGACAGAAATTTAAAGACTGGAAACTAATGTGGAAGGCAAACATTCCAAGTTGTACTTTACTGTTCTGGATGAATGAATAAGCTTTACAGAGCAAATGTAAACCAAAACCAACTGAACATAAATAAGCTGGTTTCAGCAGTTACAGCCTATGTCTAAATTTAAACTTCCCTTCAACAAAGTAGAATAAAACTACAAGCTTACAATTAAAAGAAGGCAAGAAAAAGAAAAAGAAAAAGAAAAAGAAAAAGAAAAAGAAAAAGAAAAAGAAAAAGAAAAAGAAAAAGAAAAAGAAAAAGAAAAAGAAAAAGAAAAAGAAAAAGAAAAAGAAAAAGAAAAAGAAAAAGAAAAAGAAAAAGAAAAAGAAAAAAAGAAATGCTAGTTTAAAATACAAGGGGAAAAAAAGGAAACATTTTAAACAGTGCATTGTAAGACAGGAAGAAATGACTAGCTAACAATTACCTGATAGCAAAAACAATAGCAAAGTGGGATGCACAATTCTAATTGTCAAAATTACAGTAACTGTGGTATTTTGACAGAGCTGAAGGCGTCTGAGCGGTGACTGCGACTATTTCTAGCAAATAGCGTAAACAAATCTTACTACTACAGCAGTTAACACTGCTATTTTGTAAAGAAACCCATGTCCCTATTTCAAGAGCTGTATCTAAACATCTGTGACAATTTCATTTTTAAGAATGGTGCAGGGAA
>NW_010312833.1:2109-3122 GCF_000700745.2 Antrostomus carolinensis
CTACATACCAAGCTACATATAAATTACAGGTTGCGAGTCTCAAGGAAATTACAGTCAGGAAAAACATGGCTCTAATTGTTTTAATGATTTTCCAGCATAACAGAGGCATTTAAGACATGTATTATATTGCAAAGACGCTGCATTTCTATTTATAGAATAAAATTACAATAAAGAGTACAACTACAATAAAGACTCAACCATATATTTTAACAAGGAGCAAGTTTAGCAGCTGAACTCTTCCATAAGGAAGCACATCAAGGCTGGTGTGTTTCAAACTATGCAAAAGTAGTGCAGAGTAAAAAATCCTTCATATTCATAATCGTCTGTATTTTATTCAAGCAATGAAACAAAAGATTCTTGATATGAAGCATGATAAAAAGTGATATAATGAGAAACTGAAAGAAATCTGGAAGATTTTACGGGGTCCATAAGCTCAAAATAAAGAGAAAAATTTGGAAATCAGGTGTCATTCTCATAAGGAAAAAATTTTACTTTTCACAGCTCTCTATCATAGACAAATTTTACCTGTTTCGGGAAAATTGCCCAATTACAGTCTCTTTTAATCTCTAAAGCCAAAAGCAAGCAAAAAAAGCAAAAGTCATGTTTATTTTCTTCTAATAACATTTGCTTTGTACTTGGCTATTTACAGAAAGTATAACCACAAAGTGTTCATTCATGGGAGAAACCAAGAATATTACAGATTATTACTCATATTTTTAAAGTGAATGGAAACCAAAGCTTAGGTCTGTCCTCTCTACTGCTTTTCATGAAATAACAAGACTGCTTCTGATTTAATTTTATACCTATTTTTAATTCTGGAAATACTCCACAGGACCCAGAGACACGGGAAAGATGATTGAGATTGTTTGCAGGATGGAGGAGGTGAAGAGGCTGTAAGGTGAGATCCTAGAGTCATAGAATCGTTTGGTTGGAAAAGACCTTTGAGATCATCGAGTCCAACCATCCCTGTCCACTACTGAAGCAGATCTCTGAGCTCCTCATCTACCCGTCTT
>NW_010312834.1:0-1738 GCF_000700745.2 Antrostomus carolinensis
TTTTCCAACCAGTATGATTCTATGATTCTATGTACATATATAGGAATATTTGCAGGTGTATATACAGATACATATGCACTTCCTTTCCTCAAGCAGCAGGAGAAATGTCATAAGTTCTTCCTGATGACTTTTTTCCTCCACTTTCTGTGTTGACACCAATACAGAGAGAATTAACAAAATGTTCTATGGACTTTTTTGATGAGAAATATTTTAGGGCTGCCAAGTCCACAGTCATTAGTGCCTTGAAGGCTAGATGAGAAGGATTGTCAAGGAAACAAATAATAATGAGTTACAATAAAAAATGTTGCCTTTAGAAAATTAGGGAGGTAGGAGCCAAAGATCTACCAGACTAATCTGTAATTGCTGTGGCTTTCACAATAGAACAAAACACTGCATGAATACCCTAGGTTTTGATGTGCAAAGTTTATTTGTAAATGCTTTAATGAGTTTTCAAGAACATTAAAAAGATAGGTGGCAAAGACAGTTTTGACATCATGCAGAAAGGCCTACAGTCATTTTCTGAAATGTGTTCCAGCTCACTGCCTGGGTTGTTTCTATGCACATTAAAGATTTTTTAAAGCAATAATGTCATGTGAAGAACCTTTTTTTTGTTTTTTTTTCCAGTCCCAACTGGAATGTGATGTGATGGAATGTGATGTGATCATACGGAAATTCAGTGAATGCCATGTGTATTAATTCAATGGGAAAGGAATATGTCTTTTGTGTATTTATTGATGGATATTTTCCAGAAATCTATTAGTTTCCCAGAGGTCACTGTTTAATGACATCAAACTTTATGATGTGATTTTATCATACATCAGGATTCAAGTGTTTGACAAAGCAAACAATTTAACATTGATATAAAGGGAACGTTGAAATATTTCCCTCTTTCCTTAGCCTGAAAAATTCTTGCCTAGTAGCATGAGCTTATTTGGTAAAGCAGTTCTGGAAGAGGATTTTTTGTTTGTTTGTTTAAATATTCGTTGTAAGAGCTGTTGGTGGGCTATTAAACTAAAATTACTTTTCCATTGTACTGGGTCAGAATGGAAACAGTGCCTTCCAACTAGCGGCTAACACAGCGTCAGCAGTATGCAAAGGAAATTCAGCTGCTATAAAAAAAATAAAAATAAAACCTTCATTTCCCTAAAGAGCTGGCATTTTAAAAATGAAAATAATATCACTTTTCTGCTTCTTTTCATTTTGCTTCTTAGTGTAGATTGTATACTATCCCCTAAAAGATTACCATTGGAAGGAAAGGATTGAAATGGCGCCTGGCCTTAGAAGGATGTCTTCTGACTGAAACATACTACTCTTTTTTCAATCCATCTTTGCAAAATAACTAAATAGAGCCTTTTTGATGTATACCAGATTTAGTTGGCAAATGCAAAGAACACAGGTTCAGCACAGGGAATAAAAAAGGCTGGGAAGGCAATATACAGACATTATGAGGAAAATTATTAGAGAGGTACAGAGAAATGTCTACATTGAATTTTTAGTGCTTAATTCAGTGATGTTGTCACCTTTTCTAGTGTCTAATAAATCTTTTTTAGAAGGAATCAATATACACAATCACAAATGAGGTCCACATAACTGAGCAGAGGTTTTATACAAGCCCTGCAATCCAAAGGGGAACCCCAGTAATTTTCAGAAATCATATTCATATAAACCCTACAAACTAAGTGCTGAATCAGCCATAGGAGCCTACATCTTGTTGTCAAACCAAAGACTTAAGAGCTGC
>NW_010312834.1:1753-15513 GCF_000700745.2 Antrostomus carolinensis
GAACCAGCAAGCCTTACGGCTTTTGTTGCCAATAAAGTGGTGACAGAATGTCAGTAACTTCAGGGCTGTAATTTGTCAACTCTCTAACTGTTTGAACTGATAGTCTGGAAACCCCAAGATTTGAAAAGCTCAGAGACCAGCATCTCATCTGTAGGATTTTGGTCATATGACATTTCAGTTAAATAAATGGTCAGTGGGAAAAACTCTGGCCTTTTAGTCTTCCATTGTGGGACAGCAAGTCCTGATTCAGTGCCAAAGAGAAAGGACACAGAAAGCAGATTCTGGAGTACCAGAAAACTTTTTGTCAGTTTATTCATTTTCTTCCCATCACTGCAGTGGAGGTGAGATTAGGCTTGGTGCGGCACTGTGAGGCACATAATGGTTTGTCACCATCTGATTACGCCTCCTCTTTTTGCTCCTCCCCTATCAAATTGTGGCATATTTAGGAAAAGGATATAAAAAAGAATTTACAAGAAACTCAGTCTGAAAGGTGAGCACAATCCCTGTAAGAACTGTTTTATGGAATAGTGATTGTCCAAGCAGCCACTGCTTGGTCACACAAACAAAAATGTACTGGCATCCAGCTAGAGTATCATGTTAAACTTGGTCTCATCTGTGTTTGTGTTTGTTCATGATGACGTAGCTTTATTCCCTTGTTTTATTCTGGGTAAGAGTCGCTTTTTTGTTTTCTTTCACTTGAAATCTGGAGTTGAGAGTGTTATGAAGTTAATGTGCTTGTGTATAGATATTGACTTTTCTGGGCTCACACTCTACCAGCCAAAAATTTGCTTTACTTTTCTTTTTTGAAATAATTAATCTAGCTTAAAAATGGATTAGTGTTGACATCTTTTCTTAACAACACAGATAGAAACTCAGAATGAACAGCTGCTTGGATAATCTTGGATGAAAGCCTTTCCCTAGGCAAATGCAGTAGATGCAGAGACACATGCAAGGGTACATTTCTGCCATTACTGGTGCCCATCTGTTAGACTGGCATGGTGCCCACTCAGAAGCCAAGTCTAAAGCAAGGTTTTCATGTGGTAGGCTTTGCCTCCTCTATGGCAGTACTGCCACCTGGGTGCCAAAGGACTTTTTACAATAGCTTCCATTTTTAGGTAAAAAGCAAAATAATAACATTTTAAAATGGAGGAAAAAATGAATGTAATGCAATTTAAAACTTATTTTATTTTCAAACTAATTTGTGTGAAGCCATAATAGTGGCTTTACACACACACACACACACACACACACACACACGCATACATTTATATGTAAAATCACATTGTTGTTTCCTGTTGTGACAGGAGAGTACAGTTACTCATTTTCATGAAGACTGAGAATTTGTCATTAATCAGACAACTGATCTATAGATTTCACATAAGCTTAGGGGAAGAGATAGTTCAGGATATTTAGCAGTTACACATGGGACAAGATTACTTGCAGAAAAGAGATCACATTTAAGTACCTGAAGAACTGATTCTTTCTACCCCAGGAAATTTTTTGAAAAACACAGGTAACCGAATAAGATGTAATGGATTTCAAATACTTTTGAAATGCCTGTCCCTTACCTAATATTTTTGATGGAGTCAATGTCACCAAAAGCCTAGCAGTAACCTTTTATAGGCAGTGAATGGAATTCAGAGTAATTCCTACTGCAAC
Source organism: Antrostomus carolinensis (assembly GCF_000700745.2). Taxonomy (NCBI): domain Eukaryota; kingdom Metazoa; phylum Chordata; class Aves; order Caprimulgiformes; family Caprimulgidae; genus Antrostomus; species Antrostomus carolinensis. Next base: position 3,413 of record NW_010312834.1, read on the forward strand.
GCATAATCCTCCTCCAAGCCATTAAAATTACCTTAACTGTTATATGCAGAATTACAGCTGCAGTGTTTCGTGTCCTACCAAAATTCAGCTTCTGTTTTACACAGTGTATTCTATTTAATTATGTTTTCTTCAATAGAACTATTTATTCTTTTATTTTATTGTGGTCTGGTAAATGAGGTACTGAGTTTTATGCTGTATACAATAGTATTATATAAAACTACAGATTATTTTCAATTTTTTTAATGATATGACCTTTAGTATGAAAGTGATTGTGTGCTTGGGACACTGGGCTATTGCCAATCTGGGAAATCTCACTGGTAAGATTAATAAGAAATAACATCAGAATATTCTAGCTTTTCCTACTTAATGGAATCTGAGTGTTTTGCCTTTAAATGCATACATATTATTATTAAAGGAATTATGTCTAGTCATCAGGAAGAATACAATACAACAATAACAGAAGTAAAAATGCATTTTGACAGTTTTGAAATAGAAATATTATTAAACATTCACCAGGGGGCAATGTTACACAAACTCTTCCAAGGTCTTTTCAGCATGTAAGCAAATACTGAGTTTTGAGAAAGATGTTTTAGCTTTAGCCTTCAGTTATGTAAGACTCTGCAGTAATAGCAGTTCTCTTTGAAGAGGAAACTTTGTGAGTATCAGAAATATTTACTATCTCCTTGACTTCTCATTAGAATCCATAACTGAGGTAAACTTGGCTACTGATCAGTAGACACTGTTTTCTGAACTGTGTGAATGGGAGACATATATGATGCCCTACAGGCTACTTGAGTTACACAAAGTAGTGTTAACACTCCCAACCAACCTCCTAACTGGACTAATAGAGGAATTGCTATGAAGTGGAAGCCCTTAATGTGGGAATAGTTTTATTGTGTGAAGAGCTTTCCAGAGCCCAAAGAAAATATTCCGTCATCCGTTTAGCTCTCTACGTTACAGTAGAGCTACCTCACAAAATAAAGGCAGTGTTGGAATACACTCTAATGGCTTTTTGCCAAAAGCTAGTAGCAACAATATCTCTGAATCTTTGGGGGGGGGGAATAAAAATTAGTTAGTGTTTCAAAAGGGAGTGAATAATATAATAGTTAAGGTTGGAAGGGACCTTAAAGATCATTTAGTTCCAACCCCCCTGCCATGCACAGGGACACCTTCCACTAGACCAGGTTGCTCATCCAACCTGGCCTTAAACACTTCCAGGGAGGGGGCATCCACAACTTCCTTGGGCAACCTGTTCCAGTGTCTCAGATGGTTCAAGTAGGAAGGACATGCCCCACAACTGGCAAAAAAGCTTACTAACCATCCTTGCTCTGTGACCTGTGGTTGTCATTTATTGGATCTGTGCAGTGGTATTTACGGTGATGGAAAGAATAATCCTTAGGTTTTTTTCATTGAATTGATGGAAAGATTTATTTAGAATTGTCATACGTCCTCAATTGTATGAAGCGGAAGAAACATTTCATGTTTGGCTTTATCCAAAATATCTAAACTGCATCTTGTATATTTGAAGTAGCTACTGCTTTAACTTTTACCTATGAAGTAATGACATTCAGAATACCATACTGGACTTTAAAAAATCAACTCCAAATCCAACAGGGTTGGGGTATTTTAGGTTATTTTCAGCCCGTTTTAAAGGGGATAATAATTATATTTAGTCAGTTGCATTTCTAGGCAGAAATTAAATCCTTTTTTTTTTTTGTTATTCAAAAGTCATGGAGCACTTGGCACATGATAGGTAATATCCAGTAACTTGTGGCCATCATCTGAAATCATGCTGGCATACTTCTGAAAATAGTAGTGCAGAAAGATGTTCTAATTTAACATGGTACTGCAAAATACGCATGGAATTATATATTGAATTAAGCTGGCTTCTGAATTAATGGATTCTATTTCAACACCAAATCATATGGAAAGTGTGATGAGTTTGGGGGAGGTGGTTTTGGTAGTGGGAGAAGAGACGACATTGATAGCTCCTGTGAGATGCTTTGGGAAGCTTCCCTGGCTCCAAGGCAGACCCACGTCCAGCTCAGGCTGAGCCAATTAGCAATAGACAAACACCTCTTCGAATCAATATTTACATGGGAATAACTGCTTTTGAAAAGAATAAGGAGGAAAGGAGAGAACCTTGAGGAGAGGCCATTGACCGGAACAAAAGATGACCATTGGTCTAAAAAAAAAAAAAAAGGGAGCATGTTGCCATGAGTAAGGAGGAGGAGGGGGAAGACAGAGAACCTCAGACATGGGGATCACAGAAGAGGGGGGTAAATAAAGTGCCCTGCAGCCCATGGAGGTTCAACAGCAGAGCAGATACCCACATGTAGGCCATGGAGGACTCCACGCTGGAGCAGAAAGTTGTACCCAAGGGCAGTTGTGACTTGGAGAGTTCATGATGAGCTAGAATATTCCCCCCAGAGATGCTCAACACCAGAGTGGGGGTGGTGAGGAGGTGCACTGGACCGGAGCTGTGGAGTTCCCCGTTCTGGAGCCAGGAGCTGTACCCGAAGAGGTCCATGACTCCATGGGAAGCCCGTGTTGGAACACTTTGTTCCTGGACTCTTGCAGCCTGCGGGAGGAACTTTCATGCTGGAAAGAGCAGCAGAGGAGAACTGACTACAACCCCTATTCCCTGTTCCCTGTGCCACTTGGGGGAAGGAGAAGGTAGAGAAATTGGGAGCAAAGTAATTTGAGCCCAGGAGGAAGGGAAGGGTGGGGGGAAGGTGTTGTAAGATGTGGTTGTTATGTCTCACTATCCTACTCTGATGATTGGTAACAAATTAAATTGATTTTCCTTCCCCAAGTTGAGTCTGTTTGGCCCATGACCATAACTGGTGAGTGAGCTGTCCCTGTCCCCATTCCAATCTATGACCCCTTTGTTGTGTTTCTCTTCCCATCTCACTGGGTGGGAGGAGTAAGTGCAAGACTACATGGTCTTAACTGTGGGTGAAACCACCCCAGAAAGATAGAATATTATGAACGTGGGCTAATTTGCACATTAATGTGAGGTATCCATTTACTGTATTGCTGTAACTGACTCCAAGTAATATATGCAATTTAATCTATGCACAAAGCAGGTGGAGGTGGTTTGCGTCCAGGTGTAGCCCGATGATCGAATACCTGTTTTTATATACTTGTGTGATAGTTATCAGGCATATTAAAAAATTCAGACTGCTTTAGTTTGCCTCTAAGGGGACTATGAATTTCTGTGAATTTGCAGCAGAAGTACTTTATGTGTTTTGAACAGAGGTTTGCTGACTGCAAGGGTAAATGCTCATCTCTAGCCTGTGGTAAGCCTATTTACAGGCTGAGTCAAATAAGCCAAAAATAAACAATGGATTAGTTAAATAAATAAGAAGAACATTTAATTAAGAAAACATAACATTAATTATCTACTTTGATAGACTTCCAGCTTCTGGAATTATACAGCACCATTCGAATCACTTTCCTAGCCACATAGCTTGCTCAAACCAGGGTCACAGAAATGAGGCTGAATAGGAAAGTACCATAGTTAATTTTAGCAAAATAAAAAGCAAAGTCTGGAAGAAGTTCAAACCTAAATGATATTATCCCTGCAAATAGATGTGGGAAAACCAGCTTTTTGCACTCTCCAGATATGCTCAGATAGACAGTTTATGAAATATTGCTTTGGTTGATGCATGCAACTTTAGATGTCCTGAAATAGTGTGACAGGAAATCTTTATTTACCAATCTGTTGGCCACCATTTCATATTAATACTTCAAATGGTTATTTCCCAGTGAGTGCACTGGACATAAATATTTCAAAAGTTAATAATTATAGTTTCAAAATACCCTAAGAAATTACCCTGGTTTTGGCAAATAAGTAATGAAAAACATATTGATAATTCTGCTACACTTCTTTGCAGCCATGATGACCACTTTCACTTGTTTAAAATGTTGTTTCATCACATCTTTGTACTAGGAGTGGCAGAAGCAACCTAGGGTTTGCACAAAAGAAATTGGGGATCTTCAGATTTGTTATTTGATGTCAACAGCAGACTGACTCCTGAATTATCTTTGATACCCCTAGCACTGACAGTTTTAAATAACTGTGTGCTGCCACTACATTTTCGCCATCTACTATTAACTTTTTGTGTGACTTTCATAGTAGAACAGTTTATTGCGTTGTTTTCATGCTTCTACAATATGCTTTTCTTACAATAAAGTGGAAGTTTCAGCTTGTTCAGTTTGCAGCACAATGCTAAGGCCTATTGTCTTAGATTCTTCTTGTCATTTTCTTTCCACAAGTTTCTTTTTTGTATGCCTACATACTCATGCACACACATCCCCCATTATCACCTATCTGGAACTAACTTTTACATAAATCTGACTTGGAGTCTGTCTGGTTTAGAGACTCTCTCTGTTTCTCCAGTATCTGGAATTAATGAGAATATTATGAAAAATGAGACTTTTGGAAAGTAGGAACAGGGCATTCTCAGTCCATATAGTTTATATACAATCTACATATGATATGTGCATGTTCTCTTTAATTGTTTATACACACATAAAATGATCTGTTTGGAAAAAAAACCACTTGTCTTTGTCAAATAATGATCTCAGAAAACTCATAGAAAAGGAAAATAAATAAACTCAATTTTCAATTACAGGAGTTCAATGGCTTTTATATAAGAAGTAGTTAATTTTGGGATGTATTTTTGGCCATACTGAAAACCAAAGCCAAAACAATTGTCCAGAAGTCACACAGGTTTTCAACAAAATGCATCAGGTTTTCAACAAAATGCATCAGGTTTTCAACAAAATCCATCAGGTTTTCAACAAAATCCATCAATATTTCAACAGAAATCAAGGTAAAATAGGAAATCTCAATCAATTGTTGAAATGCCCTTTTTGTTTTCCCAGGATGAATGTTGAAGTAATTGTAGCTTAAAGAGGTTATATAAAAATACAAAATAGCAAAATGTAGAAAGTTAGAATGCAGAAATAGCAGAATATTCTACAGTATCTACTGTCTTATTTTATCTTCAATTCAATTTTTTTACAATACACGGAAGTAAAATGGAAAGTAATACATAAAAATTATATGTATAAATATAAGCTTAGTTAAAAGAATGAAGCTTTAAGGGAGTATCCATAAGAAATAATGTTAAACATAAAGGAAAAGGCAGAGTGTCTTTTATTTTATCAAATTTTGGAGCCTGCAGGTAGTGTCAATACCTTAAAAATGTTTTTGAATTCCAAAACAATTATTATTTTCCTATTTTTATAAATATTTTACACAACTATATGGTATGTATTATAAGATTGTATTTTTTAATTTGTTAGAAATTCTTCTGTTTGTGTAATGAGTTCACTTCAAGTTGTTCAAAGAGCCCCATCACAGTGGAGGTTCTTGGACTGTATAATCTATAAATAATTAAAATAAATAATATTAATTTATTTATAGGTTATTTGTGAGAAAAAAATGGATGGGTACTATAATATAACAATGGATGCTTTCAAAATATGAGAAAAAAAAATCACCTATGCCACCTCTTTGTTTTGAATATTTAAAAATGATACCTATGCTTAAGCTAACATACGTAGATATATCAACTTACGTTTTTTTCAGTACAAAAAATACAGCAGCCAAATTATCATTGCTCATCAAATATGTTATTAAGAAAACAATATGTTTAAAGATAGTATGCTTATGATCTGAAAGCTCTTATACATGATGATTTTCTAGCACGTTATCTACAGCCAGCTAGGATTTGCATTACAGCAGAATGGGGATCTGAACTAAATGTAGTTAAGATACTTTCAGCACTATGTTTGCAACTTTCTGGTGAAATTATAATTTGTAGTTACAAAAATAGATACAATTGAAAGACTGATTTTTATTAGTTTTCCTAAACACATGCAAAATCATACTTGTGTGGGCTTCAGGCAGTGTGGGGACATACCCCAGGGGAGGTCGGGCAGGGGCACTAAGGACTGGTAGTTCTCTCAGGGTCCTGAGTTTTTTTCAAATAATTACTTTGCTTGATAGGCATCCCAGTCTACATTTACCACTTGCTTCTTGGTGAAGGAACTGCTCCTTGATCTACCAATATCAATTGTAATATTAATCGTACATTTTGGTAATAGTCTTCAGTAAGTGACTTCATGAGTACTAAACTTCAGACATTCACCTTTGGGCTAATACAAAGTGAAGCTAAGTAGAAACTGATGGCTTTAAACTGAAAATCATTGTATTAGCACTAAGTGTGCAAATTTTGGTCTGCCTTATGTTGAGACTATTTAACAAAGCAGTAGCAAAGGCAATGATTACAATAAAGAGTTATTCCTTATAGTTGTATTACTTTTATCACATCTACTTAGGAAAGGGCTGCCTTCTCACAAAGCATCATTAAATGTTTTTTTCACTGTAAAGTCTTTAGTGTAAGAAACAGTAAAAAAGATTGTAAGGAAGTTTGTGCTGAGATACTTACAAACTGCATTTTCCCTATTAAAATAAAATTCGACTGAATTGTTAAGTGCTGGTATCAGCAAAGCTATCAAGGTGTATGTATATGGCAAAATATAGCGCTATGAAGAGATACAGAGTGTCTCTGTGAAGCAGTTTGAGAGGAATAATCATCTCCTACTACCCACTGAATCTGCCAAATACATGTGAGGTATTTGTTAGATTACAACAAGCCTTTTCCCCACTAATTCCATTTTCAAACTACATAGTATACATGCAGCATTTGTCCAGAGCTTTGTAGTGCTAAATACAAGGATTACTATGATTTATTTACATTGAAAAGCCAAAGAATCACTGCTGTTTGTGTAATGAATCAATTAGTGTCATAAACGTCACTTTACATCTGAGATTAGAGTGCTACAATACCCTTGATGCTATTATGTTATGATTAACACCCATTTGTGAAACAGGAATAACTTGCTTCAGAGACCATAGAAGTCCTTTTCTGAGTTTGATTGAAGCACACCACCTTTTACAATTATTCCCCATATGGTACTAAAATCCACTTAAAATATACTTTATTATTATGGAAGCTTTGGTTCTCCTTATCTACCATAAGTGGAAAGTAAGCTTAGCATCGTAAGAGTTTGTTTATGTTGTTTAGAGGGAAAAATAGTATATTTAGTTTAACAGAAACATAAATTTACTATGAAAAGTGACTTACTGGAGCAGCTATATGAGTAAGAATTATATTTCCGCATTCCCTGGTGCAAGGAAAACCTAACATAAAAAATCAAGTCAGGATAATTACTGAAAGTTTTCCTATTTTTTCTCAGGCAAGGCAGGGTTTCAGCCCTGAATGTAGGAAGGTCAGATGAATCACTACTTTTTAACACTGTGAGAATTTTTTTTTATTTTTTTTTTCCTGAAAAAACTTTGGAGGGCATACTGGTGATCTAGAAGGCAGGGAGAAGCTCGGGTAACTAGGAAGGCATACATATCCATAATTAGTATGCTGAAACTATTTGGAATTGTTACTGCTTGTTCTTATTTTATTTAGGACATTTTCTCAAAAGAGATATTATGTTTTACTTGAGAAACACTTGGGGCATAGTTTGAGGTAAACACATCAGTACCTACGAATCTGCACTTTTTTCCTACTGGAAAAAAGTTCAGAGCATTTTGTGTAAAAAGGAGTGACAATTCTTCTTTTTTGAAACTGGAATGTAAAATACATTTGGTACAAATTTATGATTTGAAATTATTTTTAAAAAAGCAAAAATCCAATGGCTTTTTTTCTCCTTTTTGTAATATGCACAGCCTGTTACTTTTTGGCTAAATTATGATACTGCTAAGTAAACATAAAATACATGGCATTATCTTTCATTCTGCCTGATAAATGGTAGCAATTAAATAGCAGCTATAATAGCTCCATGGAGTGTAAAACCATAACTTAGCACACTAGTGTGTTGTTACAGAAAACAGATGATTTTTGCGATAATCTGGAGACATCTGTGAATAATAAATGGTGCATGATCTCTCAAACAAAACCAAAGCAATACATCCTTTATAACTAGAGTGCATTGTTTTTCAAAGAAGCTGCGATGGCAGTAGATTGTGAATTGCTGTGCAGATTAAAGTCTAGCTAAATGTATGTAAGCAGCTAAATAAAAAAATTAAATACAAAAAGCCAGGTTTGCAAGTATTGTATTATACTTTGCATGCAGGAACCTCTCATTTCTTCAGTTTATTTTACTAAATTACTTGTATGCTCTAGATTATTTCATCAATAGTCTACACTTACTTAAGCTCAGAGGTGCATTTTGTATATCAAAGGTTCCTCCATCTACTTAGCACTGGCAAATAAGTGTCATTTGCATGCAGATTTCTGGGCTAAGTTAGAATCTGTCTGCAGTGCCAATATGTAGAAAATTATATATTTAATTTTAATTGTGGTTCAAAGAACTGTCTGTTACCTAGTCTGAGAGGAAAATATTTCATAAACCTTATATTTAAGAATTCTTAATATTATACTATACCTTTCTGGTCCTTTCTTTTTAATTGTGGCAAGTAAAAGTTTGATCTAAACCCCACAGAAATCATTAATTCATTCCTTCACTTTGAATGCCTACTTTCCTCAATATCATTAATAAGAAGTTTATATAAAAAAAATTTTGAAACAGTAAATAATTTAAATTGACACTTTAGTACTATGAATAGAGTTCTAGAAAAAAAGGCAGTGGAAGTAATTGTAAAAATATAAATGCAGTTTATTTTCTTATTTCCAAATAGGCCATTCTACATTGTAAAGGGCAATTTTGTTTTTAATTTTTTTCTGAGAAGTACTTTATTTTCTGTTTTGGCATAGCAACTGTATTCTTTTAATAAGCTGTTAAGCAAAGTGGTTAGAATACCTAAAAATGAAACATAATTTGCCAGATTCCAATTACCTAATAGAGGTTCTTGTCTTAGACATCAGAATTTTACTATGGCATTAGTATTCTTGAGTAGTGGTATCTGCCAGATATTAGCTCACTGCAGAGCAGTAGCCATACCCAAGTTGGGCACTTGTTGGAGGATGTCTGTCTGTGACTCAGGAGGGTTTTTTTTCTGGATGAATGAAACATATTTACTTTGACACTAAATTAAAGGATTTTATTTTGTGTTTTATTAAAAACATCAGTTATTTTTTTCTGAAACCATTTTGCTTTCAAATGATTTAAAATGAACTGGATATACATTCTTTACTGAGTTTTTACAGTAAACAACTTACACTAAAGCAGTTCTAGTACATGGAAGAAAATTATTTTCCTTTGCAGAAATAATGAACTTCTCTACTTTGTTCACTTTACTGTTCTAAAAGTGTCTTTCCTTACTGTTTTAACTGTAAGGAAAGAAAATGGATTTTCTCCAACAGTTAAGTTTGTTTTGTTTTGTTTTTTCTATCTAGCTGAGCATTAACCTGATCCCAAGATTCTAGTTTAAAAAATGCACCTTATTTACTGTTATACAATGGTATAATAGTATACAATTTTTTCCTTAATCTTGGTTCACTAGAAATAATGTAATATCTTAAATTTCTCAGGATGAAGTCTCACAGCCGCCAAACTCCCGTGGCTTCATTTGCCAAACTCTGTTTCTTATTTTAGGAGAGGTTTCTCTCAGTTCAAGACAGGAAACATAGGGAATTAATGTTTGTTCCAAATTGAAATGAATAAAAAAATCTGTTAATGTTTTAAACTTGAAGCTCCAAGCATGTACTAAATAACATATTATTAGAAGAAAACTACTTTTTTCTTTAATTGATAGATACTACTGCAATATCTATTTTACCAGTTATCAAAATAATAATATAATAAATTTTTATAATCTAAATTTGTAACTGTGGACTGCTTCTTCCTCTGACTAAAGTTTATGGAAGCTTCTATAGGAAATTTGAATTTTGTACTTTTTAGCTGTTTTGAGTCTTTTATTATTAGAAGAAAACTACTTTTTTCTTTAATTGATAGATACTACTGCAATATCTATTTTACCAGTTATCAAAATAATAATATAATAAATTTTTATAATCTAAATTTGTAACTGTGGACTGCTTCTTCCTCTGACTAAAGTTTATGGAAGCTTCTATAGGAAATTTGAATTTTGTACTTTTTAGCTGTTTTGAGTCTTTTGGCAATATATGGATATCATTAGTTGATAAAGTAATGTAAGTGTTTAATAACACTACTAAAGTTTTCCTACTGCATTGATATGTTCAGATACAACATTTTTTCTCTTCTAAATAATGGTTGAATTGCCATTCTAATTTCAAAACATTAGTGTTATATAGCATACACAAAGGGGAAGACTGCATATAACAAAAGTAGTTCCTATTTTTCCTCACTCTCTTGACTTTTTCTGTTTTTTTCTTAGTTGAGTGCCCGTTTCTTCCTTTTTTCTTTTTTTTTTCCCTAATTCAGGAAATAAATGGAAGTACTTAATTTGATCAGAAAAATACAGTTCTATAAGTTGTTTCCCCGAAGTACTGAATAAGTGTGAGAACTGTTGTACTGTCTGTACCTCTTGCTAACAGTTTACTCTCGTTATTGAGCTTTGTGGTGGATTGCTTTCTCTGGCTATACTAGATAATTTGACATAGTCCATTTTTCAAAAATAAAGAAGTTGTAAGGGGGTACAGAATATTACAGCTGTTGAAAACAATGCAATTGAATCATCATACTTTGCTGAATTGGTCAAAAAGAAGCTTTTCATTTTTAAATAATTCATTTTGTTGGTTCCAAAATTCAACTCCGCAGTTTCTCTAATGCTTCCACTGGCAAAACTTTTTTTCTTTTTTTTTTTTTTTTTTGGTGGTGGGGGGGTTATTCAAATCTGACAAGTTATCTTATTTACAGTTGTTGAGAGCAAAACCTTAGTAAACATAGACAGGCAAAACTTGCATCACACTTTACAAAAAGCATAGCATATTTAGACAACTAGGTCATTGATCTTGTAAAGCTTTTGACAGTCATCTCACATATTTTAATCTCAGTATTCATTTCTAATGTTACCACTATGGCACGTTCACTACTATCAAGATGCTGATCCAGAAAATAAGTACACGTTTAATGTAGGCTGTCAAGAGCTATTGAACTTAATAGGACTCTAATTACATATTTAACATAAAAAACGTGTAAAAAAACATGGAGAAATATATATTTTGACATATTTCTAGCAGAAACAAGAATGAAACAATTAAATTATGATAAATCAGAGTAAGAATAGATAATATTATCCGGTGCCTTACAGACCTATTTACATTTTTACAAAGAACCTATAACATAATGAAAATAACAAACCTATGGATTTGGTTCACACAGGAAAATTATTACAAATTATGAGAGGGGAGTGAATTTGATCCAGTGTTATTGGACCAGTTAAATATAGGTCTAAAACACTGTATACTTAGAATCCCCTTAAAAAATAGCACAGAGTATATTCACTATAGGCCTATTCAGAAACTGAAACACATCTCTCGAATTACAAATAGAATTTGTACAAACTGCTATATTCAGTAGTGTTCCTAACTTGAAAAAAATTACATATTTCATTTAAGGTTATTTTCCAAAATTTTTCATGGATGCCCTGCAAAGGACAAAAATGTTGGTGCTGAATTGCGTTACTAAGTCTTTAAAGGGTTGTCAAAGCTAGAGCAACAGTTAACTGTTTGTCTCTGACCTTGGCACAAGGCAGGATTAAAGTCCATATTTATCACAACATGTAAAGAATATGCAATGAAGTTTGAAAGCTGGTGGAAGAAAAGGTTTCTGCCAAAAAAGCAATGATAGATATAGCAGTAAATGGCAGAGTTCCCAAGGTTAAGGCACCACATGTGATTTATATAATTTGTGAGGAAAAATGTTTAATATGACCACTGCATAGTCAGTGCAAAGTAATACTTGAACAAATCAGTTGCTGTTTATATAGGAGACTATGAAGTGATAACTTTAAGTGTGTATACTTTGTTGAAAAACATTTATTCCACTCAGTGTTAGTCTGAAATGAATAAATTTGAAACAAATCACTTAGTGCTCCTGGGAATAATACCATACAGATCTTCAAGACAGCAGGATTGTACAGAGCTGATTTTTCTATAACTTGCATAATGCTTGTCTCAACTGTA
>NW_010312834.1:15538-16892 GCF_000700745.2 Antrostomus carolinensis
GTTACTAGAATTGTGAGAGAAGGTAAAACAGGAGAAAACTTCTGCCAAGCAGCCCATTCCCTGTTATCCTAGTCTTAGAAGAATACAAGAAAAAAACAAAGTTTAAGAAGTAGAAAACTGGTTTATTAAGTGTGAAATGAATATTTAATGAAAAATGAGGAAGAAAGCAGTCAATGATTTGACTACAATTGACTCCTCTGACTTACGTACTTCAGTCTTTTGTTATTCACTCTCCTCTGTTGCTATGTTGTATTTTAGGCCTTTGTAAACCACATGAAAAGAAGCAAATTATTTCACTGGCTGTCTTCTAAAGAAACTAGGTAAAAAAAAATATTAGTCTGCTGCCAAGAAAGAACTTGGTTGCCCACAAAAATCTAGTGAAAGACTAACTAGGGGACTCTATAATGGAAGCCTATGGAGTATTTAAATTCCAATGTTAAAATATTTTATTCACTGTGCAGGGGAGGAATATGCTTCTGTATAACATAAGAAGTACAATTTGTTATCATGTAGAGAACCATTTAATGGTTTTATTACTGGTATGTATTTACTCATCTACAGAATACAGAATTTTGAAATTAAACTGAACAATGTTTTCAAAACCAGAAACTGCATTTCAAAAGTCTTTTGGTAGTTGGGATGAACAAATGTATTTTAGAAATGCCACTAGGCATCTACTGCTCAAGGTACAAAGGGACAAACTGAGGTTGGGGGGCTAGTTCTGAGACTTTCTAACTCCATGTTCCTTCACTGTATGGTTTTGAGTGTACATGTGAGTCATTTCTTGGGAGTTAGTAAAAAAAGTGGTTTAGCTTTCAGTGATGCAGGAATTCAATGAAACTTGGCTTCAGAATTCATGGGCTGGAGGAAATAATGTCTTGAATGCTAATGCTCATCAGGAAGTCCTCTTCCCATTAGTTCCTGTTACCTTCAGTGTCCTGTGACACCTGTTCAGGACTTCAGGTCCTCTAGGATCTCCAGCTTCTTCACTACTTCCTTGTGATGCCTCCAATTCTGTATTGAAATTCCAGTAGCTCTACCTCCTTCCTACCTACTGCTGAGTTAGAAAAATAACAAACACAATCAACAGTACAGAGCTGCATGTATACTGGTTATCAGGAGCTACATATCCAAGCACAATACCACCAGCTAGACTCCCCCTATTTTTTTTTTTTTTTCCAGCAGATCAGTGATGGAGTCAGTATTCTTGAGCAGACATTGCACTTCACAAAACATGTAGCAAAACAAGACCACTACCTCTCTGAAAAAATTGGTGGACATTGATCAGTTAGTTAAAAAGTTGTTAGACAGACAATGCAACTGTACAACCTTAGTTTTCTTTGGAAACAAGTCA
>NW_010312834.1:16922-28056 GCF_000700745.2 Antrostomus carolinensis
CCTTTAATTTTGTAACACAAGAGTTCCAGTACTGGAGAGAGAACAGAAAATCATGCTAAGATGCTGACAGGTTCCTAGATGTATACTTTCATTTAGGAAATTGTATTCTTTAACCTGAATTTCATAAGTACAGGTAGTCATTTGAGGAACAGAGGAGATTAAGGAACACTGGCTACGTATGCCCACTTTGTAGACATCAGATGGTTCATTTGGCTCTTGATCATCTTTCTTTCCATGTAATTTCCTTCCATTTTTTTCTATACTGTTAGTGTTTTGAAATAGCTGTTCTAATCCCTCAGTTTCCCATTACAATTTTTTCTCCCTTTCCATTACCAGTTTAATAACCCAGGTTGTTTTTTTCTTCAGTCATTGTATTTAATCTTTCTATCCCAGCTCTTCCTTTAATTTCTTTTAACAGCCCATACTATCCAACATCACCACCTTAGTCACATGTATATGCTTAAGCTCATTCTTCATTTTCTCTTCCCACTTTCTTACTTCCTTGTTATGGTCAATTTGCCTAGCTAGCCTCAAATTCCTACCCTGCTCATTGATTCCTTGTCAAATGTATTTCCCTTTACTGTTTCCTTCACATCTTTAAGCAACTGGTTTTCATATAACTCAGATCTTTTCTCCCAGTCTATAAACAACTTTTAAAAAGCTCTTTTAATGGGATGGGGTTTTGGATACCTTAAAAATGTACAGAGCTTTTGTTTCTGCCTGTAGAATATGTCACAGTAATATGAAAAGCTTTACAAGTTCATGTAACCTATTAATTTTTTTAGTAAAGAAAGAAATGTAACATATGTCATGCTGATAGCTCACACATCATGGATCGGGGCAAAGCCTTCAATAAAGATCCTAGACATCCTCCCCCAGCAACCTAATTCACATGGTCTGCTCTCTTCCTGACCTAACATTATACCTCCCTTCCTGTTAAATAGTAGTAGTCCCATACCATTGGAGAAATTTACAATACAGCAAAATTATTACAGTAAAATTCACTTATTTATTGCCAAGTGACAGATATTTTAGAGGTCAAAGAATGCCATTAACTTCAAACTTACACAGCTGATGCTTTCTGTGCTCCCCAACTCAAGTCAATTTTCCAGAAATGAACTAAATTTCACACAGAAAATATTTATAAAGTGATACAGTGCAAAGTCTCAGATGATACATTGACAATATTTCATAGCATCGTGAAAAGGATTTTATGTGCTGTAAAAATGTACTTGGTATCATATAAAACTTAAAATAAGACAATTTTACAATTTGTATATTAACAACTGCCAGGAGTAGATTTTTATACATCGCCATCAGAAGAAAATATTTTCATATTCAGCGTAAGATTCCTAAGTATCCCAACCTTAATAATTTTAACATTATCATAGGCTGCTAGACATCCTAGAGAGGAACAAGACTGTGCTGATTATAGTCAGGCCATTTATTAAAGTGCTAGTCGTGTTCAATACACCCTTCAAATAAAATCATTTAATAGAAATCAAACATGTAAACTATTACTCCGACCCACAACTTCTTCCTCAGCGGTCCTGTACATGCAACAGTGATGCTCCATTAACAATGAATTTCATTATTTATATGTGATTATCAGGCACCCGTAAGAAGCCCAGTGTTTATGAGAAACAATCTCTTCCTACAGGGTTTATACATGCACAAGGAAGTGAATGACTAAATTTGGCTCTCTACGCATTCTGAGATAAACTTGAGTAAAATGTAATTCAAAATTAGCATAAAATAGGTTCTATAATTTCTCTTCTTCTGATACTGAAGTGTATAAAAACAACAAAAAAGATGCATTCTACCAGTAAAGTAATGAAAGAAAAATTATTCTGAAATCCAGTTATTGAGGGTACTGAGGGGGTAAGATGTTTTGGTGCTATTTTTTTGTTGCCTAGGCAAGTGCTCTGGCCATTACCTTGTTAACTAAAATTTAATTCTGTGATCAATTTACACCATAAAAAATGCACGACTACATTTTCATTGGAGCCAGATCAGGCATGCCCAGAATCTCCACCTTCTCACTGTGTCCCAGACGAGCTCAAGTGGGATAAAAATGTCTAGATGCTTAGTCAGTATGGTATTGTAGACTACATTTTTGGACATAGATTTTAGATGCCAAAATCCTTTTTCAGATACAGCCCCTGAACTATTGTTATGTGTGATTGAAATCAACCACAGCTGGCAATCAAACAGCTAAATAAATTGTGGTCCTAATCTAAAGTGACCAGGCTGAATGACTAGGAAGCTTTCCTGGAGATTTCTCTGGATAGAGGTTTCTGAAGGGTTCTGTTGCTTGTGCCAAATGCTTTTATTTGTTTATTACTGAGTGAAAGCTGCTAGTAAATGTTTCTTAATTCTTCAGTAGGTCTTTAAAGTTAAAATTATTTTGTATTGTAGTTCATTGCATTTCACTGCATTCATCACATGGCAAGTTAAAATTTATAAACAACCCATCTAGTTTCTTTCAAACAGTGACTATACTATTTCGTATTAGATGTATTTGTTTGAAGAACATTATATTCATGTACATGATATTCATGAGAATCTTGAAAAGCATCTTTTACAGAATCATGAAGACAAATTATATTCTTCAGTTACAGTATCCATACATTCCTTGATTCTTCACAAATGATGGTCAACAAAACCACAAAAGTGCTTCTAATTATCGATATCTGCTAAAAATCTAGCCAAGTATGCTTATAATAGTACCATTTTCTACAGGAAAACATGGAGATGAATAACACTTGGATGTTAAATTATAGCAAAAACATTTTACCTCAAACTCAAAAGTCCCATTTCCTTCTAACCAAATTCTTGTGTAGGTAGTTTCCCTAAATGCCTCCTAAACATACACTCTATCTTAGGCGTTTTCACTGTCTTGCATAGTTCTGAAACATATGCTTTGATTCCCCTGTCTTTGAATTTATTAATGCCCTTCACAATACTGTGGATTAATTTATGCCTTATTGCCCAAAGAATTTAGACTGTATGTGTTAAAGTTGTTTGGTAAGTTTTTTATTACTTTTATTGCTTTGCTTATTCTGCATGCAGGCGTGTGCAATTATTTTCAAAAAGATTTAATTATTTTAGATGCATACATTTCTTTGGTACCAACTTGAAAGACTTTCACTGGGCATGAATCCAGCCTGTTGGAGATGATTCAACTGATGTCCAGAAACCAAAGCAATCACAGTCAGCCTCAAATCCTGGAAAAATCCTAGATTATTCAGTAATCTTCACCATCTATTACAAACTTATTGCAGCCGTAGTAGACATGAGCATTTGATCTGAAAACATGAGACTGAACGGTGAATGACCAAATACTACCAAAATGAAAATGAATAGAATTTTTTTACTTTTTGTCCCTCTCTCTCTAGTCATTGGAGTTTAGAAAGGATCTTTAATAAGCCGCATATTCTTGATATATTCTACGAGTTTGGGTCAGTTGATTAGAGTATGCTTGTGTAGGAAACATCACCTTAACGATAATAATATTAAAGGGCAAAATAGTGATGATTCTTAAATGTCCAGGTACAGTACAGTTTGTTCACAGAAAAGCAATAGCAGCAGTGATACAGCTAAAATAATAAAAATATTTAATCATACAGGAGTCTTAGGCTTTTAAAGGTGGTAGCTATCAAGAAGAGTTTTGTTGCTTTTTTCTTGTAATGTACAACAGCAATTATAATCCATTCTTAATATAGCATTCTGAAAGTGAAAATAAGTGAAGTAATATTCTTGCAAGATATTTTGACATTCATTGGAGTTGGCAATAACATCAAAACACTTTTTTTGCCTATTTTGATCCCTTTGGAAAACATAGGGCATTAAACTGGGTATCACAGTAAACTCTTTCTCAATTAACTTCAGGAATCTTTCCATCTGACTACTTTGCAGCTTGTAGCATAGTCTAGAAGTATTTAGGTTAAGAGTGGCAAGCTGAGATTTTAATTGTTACGTGGCTTTTTTGTGTGTCTGTGTGTTTTAAGAGCTTTTCATCTATTTTTCTAAAGAAGGTATCAACATCTTGAGTGCACTAATAGGACATAGTGGTCCTTGCAAGCTGCAAGCCAAATCCTGACCCGCTGTGGAGGAGCCCCATTTCAGCTCAGCCCTGAGCCTGCACTTGTGCTTCCTGTAAGGGCCCTGCCTGGGCTGGGGGCTCCCCAGGAGGGTGGCAGGGCAGGGCCTGGCAGCCAAGGCCTGTCCCACTGCCCCAGCCAGGGAGAAGGACAGCTGGGGACAGCTGCAAACAGCCGCAGTCCTGGACATCCAGCACTTCCCCAGCCAGGCAGGGCCCATGGTCAGGCAGAGCAGTGCTGTGGGAAGCAGGGGGCTCACCCTGCGGCAGTGTCACTGGGACAGGGACTGATGGCCCTGGAGGGGGTCAGGCAGAGACTGTAGGACTTAGTGGTGCCCTCAGGGCCCTGGCAGCAAGTTGGGAAAGAGAGGGGTGGTCACATGCATCCAAAGTTACTGATAATGCTCAGCATCTCTCTCCTAGGCTACAATCAGAGGCATTATCTGAAGCTCCATGATAGCTCCTCATCTTTTCACATTTTTGTGCTTTTTAATGATGTGTCTCTCACTAGTCCAGTGAGAGATACTGGATTTATTACTCCCAGTGAGAGCTGGAATTACTACTCCCCATTTCTTTTTATGGTATTATAAACAATTTTTCTTTTATTGTATTTGGGATTCCTACTCATGGATGCCTTCCTAGAACTTATAATGGTTTTCAGTGAGCCTAAAGTGTGCATTTACTCTCTTAGTCACTGGTCCTAATAAGAGAAGGGTGGGGATTTTTATTTATTGTCTTTATAGTGCCTAACAAACTGACAGTTGACACATATTTGCTAATCATACATCTATCTCCTTTCAGTTGATAGTGATACGTCTATCTCCAGTCATATGTCTATCTGCTAGTCATACATCTACCTCCTTTCTTTGTTAGCTATTTAAGAAGTTTTGCCTGAAAGAGACTCCGAAGTTTTATTAGCAAAGCTTAGGTTCTTTTTGATTTCTCAAGGCTCATGGGTATATTAGAAGAGTTGATATAGTAATCTAACTACAGGTCGTAACAAAAATACAGAGTTATAGGTGAGATTCAACTGTATTTTGTGTTTCATATTTCAGCTTAAACTTGTTGAGGTAATCTCTGTATGTTCATAGATTAATGTTTGTTGAACAAACAGTTATGAATCATTGGCTCTGGCGCCAAGTTTAATAGACCTGGACTGGCACCAACAGCCATGACCTCCACTGCTTTTCAAAATAAACTTCAGTCTTGATGAAAACTTTCTAGTTTTCTCTAAATTTCCACCAATGTCAGGATGAATTAGTCAATATGTGATAGTTTGAACCCCACGTAGTCTTCAAAACTGGGTCAAAAGTAAGCTGGTTCATGCACAGCTGTATGTTGAGCTGCAATAGCTACACTGCTAGTCACACTCCAGCTAATCAGCTGAGAGGTAGCACAGATATCTCACATAGAAGTTAGCTATGCAAGCAGACTCTGTAAAATGAGTTGACTTGCATTAGTTACGTAATAACTGCTGTAACCATACAATAAAAGCAAATTCAGTTAAGTTTCCATTTTCAGAGTTGTAAAAGAATTCAATATAATTCTGTTGTCCCTCTGTTCAGCTTCTGGTGGAATATAAACATTGTGCAATCAGTTACTCCAGAGCAATGTGCTTATCATTCCTGTGCTGAATTTAGGTAATATGACCCAGGGGGGCTGGGGGAGGTGGAGACACACACGCGCGCGCGCACACACACACACGCGCACACACACACAGCTCCCCTTTCCCTGGTAGCTCAAGCATTGTGATTGAGGCTGGCTTTAATCTTTTCATCTGGATTTCCTCCTACCATAAATACTGCTTGTCTGAAAGATGGACTAGATCTAATTTAGTATCATTTTTCATAAAACATTCACACGGTTGTTCAAGCATCTGATTCCTGCAGAACTCTGAACAGATTGTGTACTGTCTTTAGGACTTTTCAACCTAGTTTAATACTAAAGACAAAATGTGAACTTATCTACTGGAGTTGCTATGATACCAGTTCAAGCTTTCATCTCTTAGTTTTATTATATCCTCCATAATTTCTCAAGTACCAGAAGTCAGAATTCTGACAACATTATTGTTAGACAGATGATTTGAGTCTGCTGATATGTTTAAAACTATATCTTATGTCCAAAAGTATATAATGCAGTTTCACTAACTATATTTTAAAAATCTGGTATTTATAAGTATTTGAAGGACTATTCCTCATTTTTAAATAATGTCTCATTATGCCAAATTCAAATAATGAATACATGGTTTCTTTTCTTGTAACTTCATGATTCAACAATGGAATTTTGTTGTACTGTTTGTTGCATAAATTCTTATATGTTTCAAGTGAAAGAATCATGGAATCATTTAGGTTGGAAAAAACCATTAAGATCATCGAGTTCAACCGTAAACCAAATACTGCCAAGTCCACCTCTAAACCATGTCCCTGAGCACCACATCTACACATCTTTTAAATGCCTCCAAGGATGGTGACTCAACCACTTCCTTGGGCAGCCTGTTCCAATGCTTGATAAGATTTTCATTAAGAATTTTTTCTTAATATACAATCTAAACTTTCCCTGGTGCAACTTCAGGCCATTTGCTTTAGTCTAATCATTTGTTACCTTGGCAAAGAGACTGACACCCACCTTGCTACAACCTCCTTTCAGGTAGTTGTAGAGTGCAGTAAGGTAGAGAGCAGTAAGGCTCCCCTGAGTCTCCTTTTCTCCAGACTAAACAACCCCAGTTCCCTCAGCTGTTCCCCATAAGACTCGTTCTCCAGAACCTTCACTAGCTTTATTACCCTTCTTTGGACATGCTCCAGCAACTCAATGTCTTTCTTGAAGTGAGGGGTCCAAATCTGAACATAGTATTCAACATGTGGCCTCACCAGTGCCAAATACAGGCGTAAGATCACTTCTGCTGGCCACACTATTTCTGATACAGGGCAGGATGCTATTGGCTTCATGGCCATGTGGGTACCCTGCTGGCTCATATTCAGCCGGTTGCCAACCAACACCCTCAGGTCTTTTTCCACCAGGCAACTTTCCAGCCACTCTTCCCCAAACCTCTAGCGTTGCATGGGGTTGTTGTGACCCAAGTGCAGGACTCGGTACTTGGCCTTGTTGAACCTCATACAATTGGCCTTGACCCATTGATCCAGCCTGACCAGATCCCTCTGTAGAGACTTCCTACCTTCAAACAGATCAACACTCCCACCCAACTTGGTGTCATCTGCAAACTTACTGAGGGTGCACTCAATCCCCTCATCCAGATCATTGATAAAGATATCAAACAAAACTGACCCCAATACTGAGCCATAGAAGCATTTTTAATTGTCTTTTACAGCTGTAGCCAGATTAAGTTCTAGCTGGGCTTTGACCCTTCTAATTCTCTCCTTGCATAACCTCATGACACCATTGTAGTCCTCCTGAGTTGCCTGCCCCTTCTTCCAAAGTTAATAAACTCTCTTTTTTAGTTTGTATGTTGTGTAAGTTCTTACGTTTACTGTGTTAGTGACGTTATCATGGCATTGTCCTAAACTGTTCTGATTTGCAAAGGTAGGCACAAAGATATATTCATAAATACCATCCAGTTGCTTCTACCAATGTTTCTTACATTGCACACTAGTATTCTGTTATCCAAGCATTATAGACATGGAAGTTTTATTTTCCTTAAGATGTTCCTCATCTATATGAATTGATTCATCTTTTCAGAATCTCCACCTCTGTTTATGTATCCAGTATTTCTAGCTGGCTGGTTCTTGTTAGCTGTTGCAAACCTCCCTGAAGACCACTGGGATTCAGGTGTTACTGCCATTATCTTGTTACATATACCTTGTTTTGAACTTCACCCTAAGCTTTTAGAATCATTACACTTCGTGGAACACTTCAAAATTTGATAGAATTAGGTCAATAGCCATCACCTAATATTCTGATTATAGATCAGGAAAGTATCTCCATTAGGGTTCTTTCAGTGACTTCCTGAGTTCTTTGTCACCAGAGTCTTCATCAAGGAAAAAAGCTAAAATTGGCTACTGAAGACTTTGGCTCCAAATAATGAGAAACATGGGTCAAATATTGCAAAGGAAAGGCAAAAAAATCATGGTATTCATGTTATTTGCCCTGTATCTCTGATTACATTGATGGTATGCGGAGATTAAGCTGAGGGAAACATGAATCAAAGAGGTTTGGATGTTGGTTCTAGAGAAATAGAAGCCAGCTAAACTTATGAGTCTATTTGGAGACAAAGAGATTGGAGGTTCTATAATTTAAAAAGAGAATGAAAGACTTAATAGCATTCGTGAGAGAGAAGGAGTTCATCTGTCTACAGAAGGAGTGAGACAGCGCTGACCAAGTAAAGCCTATTCTGTCTCAGCTGGCAGAACTCTTCATAAAGTAGAAATTCTGTTTCATAAACTACTAAAAAGGAACAGTAGAATGAGATGGAAAAGAGTTCTGGAAATGATCTTTAAAAGGAAATCCTAAAAAAACAAATACTTAGAATTAAATATATCTTGTCTAATTTAGAAAAAAAATATGTGGTCTTTAAAGACAAAATCATTCAGCTGCTGTAATATTCATACATGAACGGAAAGTCTTAATCAACTTTCACAACTTAGATAAACCTTTAATATTCTATTAATAAATAAAAAATCTGAGAATAAAGTTTTAATATAGATTTATAAGCCATATGATTTTTCTGTCTATTTTAGAATTTTCTAAAACAATCCTTGCTCATATTCTCTGACAGCATTTGTATGCCACACAAACCCTACAGAAAAGGTTTCACAGACAGAGCAGACTGAAATATTCATTATTTCATTATTTCATTATTTCATTATTTTCATTATTTCATTATTTTCATTATCAGATTCATGGTTATGAGTTCCCAGTAGGAGCTACAATGCTGACAAAAAACATGTAAGTTTTAACCAGCCCCTGCAAATGCTGCTGTTGCCTGCTGTTTAGAGGGTTTACTGCCACATGGTCTTGGCCAGCATGCAACATCTCGTTTAGTTCTCTAGTGTCTTAATATCAAAGGACTTGAGAATTCAACTGGCACAGTAGTCTAGAAACAAGACTTTTAGTAGGTGCTGTTGTGGAGCTGACATTTGCAGGACCTAGTTCTCTAGGGGGTAACTAACCCCTTATCTGCTGGAGGGACAACACAGATGGGCATAGGCAATCCAGGAGGTTTCTGGAGAGCACCAATGACAACTTCCTGACACAGGTGAGAGAAGTGTCAACAAGGAGAGCTGCTCTGCTGGACCTCATACTTACAAACAAGGAAGGGCTTATTGGGGATGTGAAGACTGAAGGCAGCTTTCACTGCACTGAGCAAGATATGGTGGGATTCAAGATCTTGAGAGGAGGGAGCAGGGCAAAAAACAAGATCACAAGCCTGGACTTCTGGATAACAGAACTTGGCTTCTTCAAGGGTCTACTTGAAAGAGTCCCATTGAACATAGCCCTGGAGGGAAGAGAGGGCCAAGAAATCCGGTTGATACTCAAGGATCGTCTCCTCCAAGATCAAGAGCAGTCTATCTCAACAAGCAGGAAGTCAGGCAGAAACACCAAGAGGCTTCCATGGATGAAAAAAGAATTCCTAGTAAAGTCAAAGATAAAATAGGAGTATACAGAAGATGGAAGGAGGGACAACTAATCTGCGGGGAATGTAGAGACACTGCCTGAGCATGCAGAAATAAGGCTGAGAAAGCCAAAGCCAACTGGAAGTTTAATCTGTCAAGGGATGTCAAAGGCAATGAGAAGGGCTTCTGTAGGTGCCTAAATAGCAAAAGGAAGACTAGGGAAAACATGGGCATGCTGTGGACTGGGGCAGTGGCTCTGGTGACACAAGGCATGGAAAAAACTGTTACTGAATGTCCTATTCACCTCATTCTTTACTAGAACACCAGCTTTCAGAAATCCAAGGCCCTGAAGACCAGTGTGAAGGTCTAGAGCAAGGAAGACTTACCCTTGAAGGAAGAGGATCAGGTTAGGGAATACTTCAGCAACCTGGACATACACAAATCTGGGCCATGATGGAATGTAACCATAAGTGCTGAGAGAGCTTGATTATAATAACTGGAAGAGGTGCCCAAAGACTGGAGGGAAGTAACTAACACCCTTGTCTTCAAAAAGGGCAAGAAGTAGGAACCAGAGAACTACAGGCTGGTCAGCCTCACCTTGATCCCTTGAACAACTAATCCGGGAAAGCATTTCTGAGCTCAGATGGTTGTGATCAGTGGTATGAAGTCTAGTTGGAGCTAATAACTAGCAGTATACCTCTGGGGTCAATACACGGTCCAGTACTGCTGACATATTCATTAATGATCTGGATGATCAGACGGAGTCTACTCTCAGCAAGTCTGCAGATTATATAAAACTGGGAGGAGTGACTGAATCACCAGCAGGTTGTGCTGGCATGCAGAGAGACCTTAACAAGCTGGAGAAATGGGCTAATAGGAGCCTCATGCAGTTCAACAAAGTGCAAAGTTCTACACCTGGGGAGGAACAATCCAATGCACAAGTATGTGCTGAGGGCTGATCATCTGGCTGCATTAGGAGGAGAGTTGGCAGCAGGTTGAGGAAGGGGATCCTTCCACTCTAGTCAACCTTGGAGAGGCCACACTCAAAGTACTATGTCCAGTTCTGAGCTCCCCAGTACAGAGACACATGGACATACTGGAGAGAGTCCAGTGAAAGGCCACTAAGATAAGTAAGGACACCCCTTGTATGAGGAAAGGCTGAGAGAGCTAGGACTGTTCAGCCTGGAGAAGAGAAGGCTCATGGGAGGATCTCACCAATGTATATACATACCTGAAGGAAGAATGTAAAGAAGATAGAGCTAGTCTCTTTTCAGTTATTCCCAGTGACAGGACAAGAGGTGACAGGCACAAACTAGAACACAGGAGATTTTGTCTGAATAATGAGGTTTTACTGTGAGCACTGGTAGAGGTTGCCTGGAGAGGCTGTGGAGTCTCCTTCCTTGTAGATACTCAGAAGCTGTCTGGACACGATCCTGGGCAACCAGCTGTAGGTGGTCCTGCTTCA
>NW_010312834.1:28106-28631 GCF_000700745.2 Antrostomus carolinensis
GTTAGGATGAGATGAACTCCAGAGGTCCTTTCTAACCTCAACCGTTCTGTGATTCTGTGAATCACCAACCCAGATGTATGGCATTTCCAGTAGACTGTAAAGTGAGCTGTCTGTCATTCACAGAACCATGTTAAATTTTATAAACCACATTCTGGTTTGATGAACTGTCATTTTACAGGCCAACTGTGTTTCCTTAGAAAACTTCCATCCAGATTTGCTGATGAACTAAGATTTGAGAAAGCCTTGACATCACTAATGCCATGAATTTTGGCTATTCTAAATGTAGGGTGTGGACTGATGACATCTTGGAGGTTCATAAGCCAGGGATACAAATATAAGATGCAGAGTCACAAATAAGCAAGATGTAGGAAACCTGACAAATATCTGCTAAGAAACTCTAACACAAGCAAAGATTTGTCAGAGACAATTCTGGTACCCACTGATTTTGAGAAAAATGTTGCAATATATCACAGACTCTAATTTCATTTAATGAAAACACTGCATATTCCCAGCACTATGTGTTTC
>NW_010312834.1:28664-48734 GCF_000700745.2 Antrostomus carolinensis
AGTACTTTTTCTCTTCAGGAATAACTTCCCAGATTTAGGCATATATTACTACAAAAGTAATCACATCTTGCTCCACATCTCTAACTTTATAGAAAAGTTCTCAAATTTTTAAGTATACTGAAACAACTAGACGTTTTCTTCTGTGTTGGAAAATGAGAGCACAGTAACATTCTCTGGATAATGTGTAACCAAGTGAAGCAACAGCTGGATGAAGTGGAAAGCTATGGCTTCCTGTTGAATGGAAAGAATTTAAATCAGAATTTGTAAAATATAGTGTAGTAGTGGACAAGCTCATGGGAATGAGAGAAAGACAAATACAAGCCAAAATATGTATATTTTCACATATTTCTGGAAGACAATATCCCAATTTTACAACTTTCCTAAAGGAAATTATTTCCTCCAATCCAAGATGACCCTTATGCGTATGGTTCAGTGCTAGAGGAAGCCTGCCAAAGGTCACTTCAGATGAAAAAAAAAAGGAATACAATTCTTGCTACAACTTCAGATTGCAGAAACAGAAAGAGAGTCTTAGCAGCAGCCAGGAACAAAGAGACATAACATTGGAAGAAAACAGAATTCCATAATTCTCCTAAATTTTGGTCCAGTCATACTATGCTACAAAAAACATTACAACAGTAATGAGAACCTTGCAAGTATAGATAATTGTCACTGCATGTTCTATCCTACAAAATACACTATAAAATATATTACAAATGACATTTTGAGTCCGATTCAAAATATATTAAAGAGTTTAGCTGAGTTAAAAGAAGAAAATAATTCATAAGTTTCAAAGAAATAAGATATCTGAAGTAAAAACTGATTTTCATGTAAATTCTTACAATTTTTGCAATTGCTCTTACATGGGATTTTTTTCCTGGCTGCACATGGTCTGAATATCTAGCTTGAGATATTAATGTAAGTGCATATTTAAGTCTGTGATATGCCAAGAGAATTATCCAATTGTATATGAATATGTAAGTCAAAAGGAAGCACCATATAATAATTTTATACTGGAATAGAGCTAATTTTAAGAAGCAACATTTTGATTGGTAGCTCAGTAACTTCACAGTTCTGCTCATTTAGAACTAATAAATCAATAGCTTTCTCCCATCTTTAGTTTTTGAAACTACTTTACAGATGTGGAAAACAGGACAGGTGTGAATAGAACGTGGTGTGAATGTAGAAGACATACATAAACAAGCACAAATACAGAATTATCATAAAATATGACATACACTGCTCAGTTTAAAAAAATCATACCTATGCATTTTTGCATTGCCTGGAGCATCTCCCATATGAGGAGAGGCTGAGAGAGCTGGGACACCTCAGTCTGAAGAAGAGAAGACTAAGGGGTGATCTTATCAATGTCTATAAATACCTGAAGTGGGGAGCCAAATGGATGGGGCCGGGCTCTTTTCAGTGGTGCCCAGTGGCAGGACAAGGGGCAATGGCCCAAACCAGGAACATTGTAAGAAAAACTTCTTTACTGTAGGGTTGTTGGAGCACTGGATTAAGCTGCCCAGAGAGGTTGTGGAATCTCCAGCTCTGGAGATGTTAAAAACCCACCTGGACGCTTTCCTGTGCAACCTGCTCTAGGTGAACCTGCTTTGGCAGGGGGACTGGACTTGATGATCTCCCAAGGTCCCTTCCAACCACTACTAGTCTGTGATTCTGTGATTTTTAAGTCCAGTAGCAGAGAGAATTATCCATTCCTGATACAGGACTCATTCTAATGAAAGCAACTTAAATCAGGTAAAATAAGAAGCCCTCTCCCCAAAACAGAATACGTGGTAGGAAAAGCTATGCAATGTGTATGTAATAGACAGCTGATAAAGCCAATGGGAGTCAAGGTAGGAAAGATATTTGAAAAGCTCTATACACATATCTATTTATTTATATTATTAATTTATCTGTTTTGATGGTTGAAGATACAGATATCAAGTAGATGCCTAGAAACATCAAATTTTAATTTGTTTGAGAAGTAGATTTATTTGGGTTAATAGAAATTTACTATGAAACAATAAATGCGATATTTATGGTGAAAAAGTATCTTCTCATAATCAACTGAAGTAATAAATCTTTTAAGTGTATCTTTAATGATTTTCTTTACCTTCTTAAAAGTGATGTAAGCTATAAAACCTGTTTTTTATCAGTAGATTAGTTTGTCAAAAGAACTAATTATTTTCTTAATAAACATTTTATTTCCTTTGAAATCTTGTCAACTTTTGGA
Organism: Antrostomus carolinensis; assembly: GCF_000700745.2. NCBI lineage: Eukaryota > Metazoa > Chordata > Aves > Caprimulgiformes > Caprimulgidae > Antrostomus > Antrostomus carolinensis. The sequence goes on from NW_010312834.1 coordinate 30,895, forward strand.
AGGATGAATCACAGCCAGTTTATTTTCTCTGGAAAATACTTTATTAAAATACTGAGATTTGAGTCTGTGTCTAGGATAAATGTTCTTATTTTTACATAGAGATTATAGACTTAAATTTAATATAGCATGATAGTTTCTGGGCAACTGAGAAAAATCATAACAATTTCAAATCAGCATTTTGAGTTATCTGAAGCAGCTCTGTATTTACTTTATTCATTGGCACAAGCTGTGTTATTCTCTTCTTTGGCCATTCTATTTGACTTGTCAAAACCAGACATATCTATTTTCTTTATGACCACCCAAAATTGTAACTTCTCACTGGAAATGAAATTAATTTCCTACAATGTCGAGGTTATATATCTTATTTATCATTTACTGAAGTGAAGCTGTACTCCTCGATTAGACAATTTAGGATCTCCTTGTGAGACAAAGGAGTGGCTCACAACATAAGTGTCGTATAAGCACTGACCTAGCAAAGTGCTTGTGCTGTGATAAACTTCAACCATATTAGTAATTTTAAGAACTCCACTGAGAAAATTTGTATATTTGAATATAAGGGCCACATGAGCCAAGGCCATAAATCTAACTGGCTTCATAAACCAATAAAATATTATGCTGTTTTACATGCAGTTAGATCTTTTCATAATAAATAGGTTGAAGAAATTAAACTTTTATTTTTTTGTAACTTCCACACATACTCTGTAACTGAAGGTAAGTGATTCATACTCTAGTGTAGGCCATTTGCAACCTTCCTTTTCATTCTGGAAGACTGCAACACAATTTCATAAAAACAGTAATGTAATGTAGATAGTTCTATGGTGTCATTATGGACTGCAATACCTTTATAAAGCAAAAATCAGGAAATTTCTTCTCTATATATTGGGGTAAAAAGGAAATGTAATCACAAACACAGAGAAAATAAATAACAAAGTGAAACCAAGAAAGATCGCCAACTATGAAAAACACATTTAATTTTAGTGTAACATTTATCCAATATCTGTTTTACATTTCTTAGTAGTTTTTCCTTTCTAATAAATGCTAATATTCTAAATATTCTCAAAACAAAGCTACTGAGGTAGCTTGATACAAATCTAAAAAAAAAAAAAAAAAAGCACAGAAAGCAAAATGAGTCAGGGGTTTTTTTGCAATTTGCATTCATGGGGTCACAAATAAAAAATGTTCCTGCCACAATAATGATTGTCATATAAATTGTCAAAATCCTTTTCACACTTGTTATGGTAAACTTGACAAAAAGTCAAGAAAATAACTAAAAATTTTTTAAAAAATCTTTAAATGCTGTGAAGCTAAAAGAGCTTCATTTTTTTTAGATATTTTCTAAAATGGCACTTTATTCTTTTTACCAGTTCAAACATCAGTTAGATACTGTAATTTATGGAAAAAGATTGTGTCCTGAACTGATATTAAAAAGACTTCCTAAATCTTCTAAAGAAACTATCACCATCCTTATATTCTAGTGCAAATTCAGTCTTGATTTTTACCTACTCTTCTTAGTTCAGTGTTGTAATACTGTAGTAATCAACATAAATACTACATTTGATTTTTTTTTCTATAAATTATGAGCCTTATTTATCTAATCTTTTGGGGAGTTTATGTCTTATTAGGAACTCTTACAGTCTATTTGGCAATCTTTCTATTAGCTCAAACAGTGTGAAACAGTGGTTTCTTAAGTAGATGCATAAGTGGACTAAAGTGGTTTAAGGTCTGGTGTCTTGAATTGTAACACTTTTTTTCTTACTGAGGCAGCCATAGTGTCACTTGACATGGAAAAAAAAAAATCAAGAACTGGTGACAGTCTGTTTGTCATAGCAAATTGACACATTTTGTATTGTGTCTACCTCTTTGACCTCAAAAACCTGTATTTGTTGCCTTCGAGGGGCACACTGCAACCACTACCAACCAATCCGTGGTTTTCAGACAACACAGCATTTTAGGGAAACAGTGCCTAATGCGTAAAGGGGTTTGTTCCTCTATAATGTGATCGTTACTACTTTGTGAGACATATAGTTCTCTTAGGGTTCTTGGAAAGGGAAGGGAAGGGAAGGGAAGGGAAGGGAAGGGAAGGGAAGGGAAGGGAAGGGAAGGGAAGGGAAGGGAAGGGAAGGGAAGGGAAGGGAAGGGAAGGGAAGGGAAGGGAAGGGAAGGGAAGGGAAGGGAAGGGAAGGGAAGGGAAGGGAAGGGAAGGGAAGGGAAGGGAAGGGAAGGGAAGGGAAGGGAAGGGAAGGGAAGGGAAGGGAAGGGAAGGGAAGGGAAGGGAAGGGAAGGGAAGGGAAGGGAAGGGAAGGGAAGGGAAGGGAAGGGAAGGGAAGGGAAGGGAAGGGAAGGGAAGGGAAGGGAAGGGAAGGGAAGAGAAGAGAAGAGAAGAGAAGAGAAGAAAAGAGAAGAAAAGAAAAGAAAAGAAAAGAAAAGAAAGAAAAAGAAAAGAAAAGAAATTTCATTTGGGAAGGACCTACAATGATCATCTAGTCCAACTGCCTTACCAATTCAGGGCTGACCAAAAATTAAAACACAGTATTATTGTCCAAATGCCTCTGGTAGATTCCTGGCTCCTTAACTTTGAGCATTTGAAACAGCAACTCTATTTATGTTTTTAGACACTTCAAATCATTTAATAATTTGGAATCCTGAAGCTTTTAAGTGAGGCTCTTGCTTTTTATCTTATCATTGTAATATAAAGCTAGATGCATGTCTGAGTAAATACATTTAATTAATGATGATTTAATCACTATAGCTGAATAGGAAAAGTTCCCACATATTTCAGTGACAGCAATAGTAAGCTTAGCTTTTTATTGTCCTTGGGTTTTGCACAAGTTGGATTCATCTAGAGTTTAAATCATGACACATGTTTTGAAATAGACTGTAGTAGATGAGGACAATATACGTAGAACTTTTAATTTTGTATTCCTAAGGCGCTTCTCATTAGGTCACTTACATTAGAACACATCTTCTTTCTATTTTCAGAAATGAATTTATTAATACAGGAAAACTTGAGTGCAGTGTGTGTAAGAAATTACCACCCTGACCATTTATGTCATGTACTCTTGTGGCATGCTGCTGCAGTATGGAAAATTGCATGGAAAATGTTATATTAATGTACTTTGCCCTAATAATTGTTTGATGGATCCAGGTTTAATTAAAATCTTTAAAGTGGCTTTGTGACCTATGAGATTTTATATTTCATCTCTAGAATTTGTTTTCATATGTAGGTTTCATAAACATTCCTGTCATTTGTATGTTTCATAATCTAATTTTTATTACTTACATAACATTTTAATTGCCATATATAATTCCTGACCACAAAAAATTTTTCAGAATAACTGCTAAAATAGATAAAGGAATATTGTTAATTATGTTTGTGTGAGTAAGATCAGAGGAAAGTAAAATGCACCTTTTGTGAAAGCTATATAAATACTTTAGTAACACTGTTAAAAATTTGCTTTAATTGTCGTACTGTATTAAAAATATGGGCCTACATTTTTCTAAATATGGTTGATCTTTGAACTACTTCTCAGACTGGATATGTCTGGATGTTTTATAGTGGATTTGATGTTGGTCTGGAAGAGGGTCTATAATCTAAAAGTTTGTCTGTTTGTGCCGAGAGCAGCGTTAATAGCTGGTATTGCATTTCTCACATTCAGCTTCAGGTTATATTAGAGAAATAGGAAATCTATTTTTTAAAAATATAAAAATAATTATAATGGAAGCTAAATTTACTTTTTTCTATCTTGGAAAGATAAGATGATGTGGTGGTTTGACCCACAGTAGGACCACGCAGTCCTGCACTCATTACCCCTAGCTGGTGATATGGGATGGGAGACACAACAAAGGAGGCACGGGATTAGGATGAAGGACAGGGCTGGCTCACTCACCAGTTATGGTCATGGGCAAAACAGACTCAAACTTGGGGAAGAAAAATCAATTTAATTCGTTGCCATTCATCTGAGTAGCACAGTGAGACATAACAACCACATCTTACAGCACCTTCCCCCACCCCTCCCTTCTTCCCGGGCTCAAATTACCTTGCTCCCAATTTCTCTACCTGCCCTCCGCCAGCAGCACAGGGGACAGGGAATGGGAGTTGCAGTCAGTTCTCCTCTGCCACTCTTCCAGGCATGAAAATCCAGGAACCAGATGTTCCAACGAGAGCTTCCCATGGAGTCATGGACCTCTTTGGGCTAAGGTCCCATCTCTGGCATGGGGACATCCACGGACTGCAGACAAACCTTAGGTCCAGCACTGATCTTCAACCCTGCTCTGGCATTGAGCAACTCTCAGGGTCTCAAATCAGTCACACCTGCCCACAGGCTCAGCTTTACTGCTCCAACATGGACTCCTCCATGGTCTACATGTGGGTATCTGCTCCGCCATTGAACCTCCATGGGCTGCAGGGACCTTCTTTACCTTTTCCTACTCCCTGCGTGTTGAACTGAGTGTCTGAGGTTCTCTGTCCTCCCCTTCCTTCTCCTGGCAATGGCTCTCTCCCTTTGTCTTTTGTTCAGGTCAATGGTTTCTCCTCCAGATTCTCTCCACCTTCTTCTTATCAAGACAGTCCTTCCCCTCACAAATATGGATTCACAGTTCTTTCTCTAGTGTTCATTGGCCCAGCCTTGGAGCCAGGAGAGCTGTCACTCTCAAAAGGTGGTCCCTTTCCCCACCACCAAAAACGGGTCATGTGTGTGTCCCCCCCCCCAACAAGCCCAAAAAGATGACTGCAAATAGCAGTTGATTTTAGAATTTCCATACCCCAATTTACGCTACTAAATCATACACACTTTTCTGGTCATTCAGTCTGTATGACATAGCTAAGTTCAGTAACTTATTCAAGTATAATGAAAATAAAATATACAATAAAATTATGTTTAATAATGGGCTTTGAAATTCAAACTGAATAAGATGGAGGAAGAAGAAAAAGAAAATGGAGATAAAATCTTTGTCTAATAGAGATTAGTGTGGCTCAGACTACTTCAATGGTTTTTTGCTGATTTATACCATCTGAAGTGCTGGCTTGCGTATGGAGTTTTCAAAATCACAGCTGGTTTATTCAAACCATTTATTTTTCCTTATTCATGCAATTTTAACTCTACTGTGTTTACACTATTCTGAAATTCAGTGGAATTTTTTTCAAATTTCAGTTTTTGATTTAGATTTCACACCAAATAATTGCAAAATCCATCATGGTGAGGATCATAATATGATAATAAATACTATAAAGTTGGTTCGTCACAGTGAAATTTGCAATATAAATGTTTATCTAAAACTTATGTATTTTTTCAGAAACAATGTGCCAAAAGAACATATATGGATAATCTCATTAGAGATCACACAATTTTTATTATTTAGAATGCATTCATGACATCCCAGTGGCTATAGGAGATAAGAAATCAATTACAATATCACAGAATGGGAATTATTTTTTTTACTCAAAATTATATTTAAAAAAATCAGTTTCTGAACTCTGTGTGTGTGTGTGTGTATATATATATGTGTATATATATATTTACAATATATTATCATTAATTAGATTTTTAGAAACCAGTGGGAGGTCTGCCATTACCTTGAGTGATGCCAAAATTTCACCCCACTGTCAAAGACTTATCAGAATTCCTGAAAACATATCTCTGTGCCAGAATAAAATGCCTTGGAGGATTTTGTGTGTTTAAAAGATTCATGGCGTTTGTTCAAGAATGATTAAATGACTACACTAAATAAATACTATTTATTTATGTATGACGAGGTAATCCTGTTCGTACTCTCAAGCTAATGAGAGTCAAGTTAAATATACATAAAGCAATTATACACACAGTGTAAAGGGATTTGAGGGTCGTTGGCATCTATCTGAACATTGTTCAGTAGCCCTGAACTATCAGTTTGCAGGACAAATTGTTTCATTAACCTTTTCATTCCCTAATACCCAGTTTAGTTACCATTTTGTTACCTTTTTTACTCCTTTCCTCTGGCTAAAACTGTCAAGTCAGCCCCATCACATTATTAAGCAATGAGGGTTTTTATCATGTTCTAGATAGTTTTCATTTATATTGGTAGTATCTTTTAAGTCGCCCCCTTATTCAGATGTCTTACAGAGTATCCTCTTTCTATTCAGTTTCTACTGCTAGGTATCGATTTAAAAAAACATTATGGGATTAATTGAACTGGTATAATTAATACACAATGGCAAAGCAGAAGAGGGGAAAAAGTCCTAGAGCAAAAGAAAAGGAGGTAGAGAAAGAAAGGACAAAAGAGTGCTCAGATGTCAGTAAGTAATTGTAAACCAATTCATTTGCCAAAATAAAAGGGAAATAAAGAAGTAAGTCTACTGCAAAGAGTTTTGGTATGCTTCAAAATTATGAAGAGCAGTAAAAAGGCAGATGAAATTCAATCTAGTTAAATGTAAATCAGTATGCATTAAAAAACCCAATTTATAGCCACTGTCAGGAAAAAAATCTTGAAGCTATGAGAGAGAATTATATGTAAATATCAGGTCAGAGCTGAGCAGCAATCACAAAAAAATAATCAGAAGTTAGAAAATAAGTAGAGGGTAGATCATTCACTATATATTCCAATACAAGATCAAGGAATATTAATGAAATTATCAAACAGAAGGGCACTTTTCCACACAGCCATATACGGGAATTCCAAAAGTTTGTGGAAGTTCAAAAAGCAAAGAGATGCATTAATAATAAAATAAATGTTAACTGAGTAGGAAATCTGGAATATTAGGTTTGATCCATTTCCAGTTCTCTGGTGAGGTCTTTTACTGGATAAGTTTAATTAAACTGCTGCATGAACTGAACTGTCATGGAGTCTGCTTGGACCCTATGCCAAAAACCAGTCAGTAGTTCTTTATTATATTTACCTTATTTACTTTTTCTTCTCTACCATATCGAAATGGCCACTCAGGACAGAAGGAAGTCAAATTTTTCTCTGACACTTCTGATGCTTGAACTTTGTAGTGTAAATGTGAGACAAAAACACAGTAGCAAACAGCTAAGTTAAGATGAGATACATATTATCACAATACTGTAAAAGTTTTACTTCACTCAGTAAGAAGTTAACTGGACAATTTATTCTAGTTAATGAGTTCTCAGCAAAGTTAGAGGCCAAGTTAAAGTTGTTTTCAACTTTGTCTCATACCACTTTTCAGTTGTTAAAGAAGTTACATGGATAGTCCCGTTTTTTTTATTTTTTATATATTTTGTCAAACTCCCAAGAGTTCACCGTCACAAGCTGTGTACAGTAGAACAATCCACAAGGAAGATAGACCTGTGTCTAATTAGTGACTTTCACTCAGAATTTATTCAAGATGTTAAGAAAAATTGTGTCAGTCTCTATTTATGAAATAATACTCTTCAACCTTCAGTCTGTTACTTCAGCTGCTTAAGCAATTTGAGTTAACTAAAGAGCTCGTCTTTGACTTGCAGTGTAAGTGCAGCTTATTGCCATGAATCATCCCTATAACTGTTTGGGAATGTGTTCATATTTTTCCCCTAAGAAAATGTCATTTTGGCAAAAATAAATCCTTTTTTGGAAGAACATTTTCACTGGAAAAGTGTTTCTTAGATCCAGACTACAATTTCTAGCCAAATCTGTGGAAAAATAGATGCAGCTTACACTTCTTATTTGTCCATAAAACTCCAGTGTGGCTGGTAAAACACAGGGTTCCTGCATTATAGTAAATGCCACAAACACTGGGCTTGCACTATTGGGGAGTATCTTCTCTCTTTTGTCATGCTTTGACACATTGTATGAATAATTAACTGTTTATTGGCCCAAAGTAGTGCAGTAATATGAGGCAATGGCTAAGAGATTCATTGGTCGTTTTCCTGTATTATTCTGTTTCTGGAATACACTGAGGATTATTCTTAGATATATTTAGAAACAAAACTAAATGTATCATTCATGTACTTGAATAGTTCAGCAAATTTCCAAATATTTTGTGAACATAGCAGAATATTCCTAATAACAGCAACTTAGGAACTAGATGAACTTTGAAATACATCTACTTGCTATTAATTTTTCCTTGTAGATGTGACTGATTACCTGAATCTCAAGGTGGTTTTTTTCTGCTTTCTGACTTACTGACAAAGGCTGTTTAAGCAGAAAAAATAGCATCTGTATATCCCACTGAATTGTCATTGTGCAATCATTCTAAATTTCATGAGCATTTGGGCATGCCAGGTACATTGAAAATATTTATCAGTAATCATCCAAGTACAATGTAATTAAATACCTGCAGATTTAACTTTTTCTCATTAGTGTATGAATGAAGATTGTTTGTATTATTCAAACAGTTCCATCCATTTCCAGAAAGAAAGCTCTACTGTCTTAACCAATCATAAGTCAAGAAAAATGTTTGGCTATTGATACTACACAAACAGGAAAAAGGCTACTAAATATCAACAGAGACTTTTGGACTCTGGAATCCAGGTATTTTCCCCAGCCAAAAAAAGTTGTGTTTATTGTTAGAACTTTTCTGAGCAACACTGATCCAAGTACCAGTGTCAGCTACATTCTCAGTAGGTGTGATCCACTATGTGAATTTTTATCTGTTACTTATGTTAATGAGAACAGAATTTCAACTTTCTAGAAGAAATAGCTAAACAAGACATTTCTCATGTAATTTCTGTTTAGCAATTGGTAGAAAATGTAGTTGCCTTTTTTTCTCTAACTTTTGGGCTCTTAATAAGACTATTTATCATTTGATTAACTGTGATTTTATCTTGTAATTTACTCTAAGATGAATTGTCTGAGAGCAGTGCTTGGTACACAAATGAGAACGGGAAAAGATGAAATTAAACTGCATCTTTTATCAACCAGTTCAATAGCATGCATGCACAAAAATACTTAGCAATTTTGCCAAAATATATTTATTTTTAACAAAATAAAGATTTTGTTTTTCAACAGCTCTAAGTTTCCATGGAGAAAAGATACATTAGGAAATAATTTTGGTATTGTCAAAATCTGTTTTCCATTAACAAAAATGTTGAGAAAAATATTAAATTTAGTCTGTTTCTAAAATAAAACTAGTATAAAGTGAAGTTTTAATACTAGAAGAATCTGAAGTTTTTCCAATACTTATTGCAATCCTTTGTCTTTGAAAAGTGTATTTTCAAATGATGAAAAAAGTTAGGATCCTTGAATCAATACTGTGCTTCATATCAGAAGATTCAACAGGTTAATGAATTTCAACCAACTAGTTGAACTCAAGTATTCAATATCCCTCCTAGATCTGTGTAGAAGGCATATCAGTAAAGTAGCAGCTACTCTTTTGTAACATTTCAATCTTTTTTGTCATTTCCTTGGTGAATTGTTGTCTGCGAACCTTCAATTACCTTTAAAAATATTTCTTAATGATCACTTAGCCCAGTATGTGCACCTACGTTCTATCATACTTTTCAGTTAACGTAATTATCTTATTTCAAACTTTCTATCCTAAACCAAAATGTTCAGTTTGGCCTTGATCCTGCTTCCTTATTCTTTTGTTTTGCCTAATATACGCATAGAATGCAAAAAATCATAATGGGGAAATTTTAATACAGTCTTTAATACTTCTTTCTTCCTTGAATTTAAATATTTCTCTGAAAAACAAAACGATCATTTATACTGAAAATATTTATGCCAGTTAAAACAAACTACACAGCTGCTGTGGTAAGGAAAAGTATTTTTGTATAACTTGGAACCTACTTCCACAGATCTTCTCTGTCAATCAGAATATTAATTTCAGTGTTTCTATTTAGCTTCACTGCTTATGCCAGGAGACTAGCATTTCAGTGAAATGGACTCTTAAGTATATGCAGTGCAGAGGATCAGCAATAAACTATAAAATCACCATAGGTTTCAGTGTGTGTAAAGTGGAATAAAGATCCAACTGACTACTGATAGTCCTCTTAGTGACTAGGCAGTTGGGCCTCATTTTCTAAACTTTATTCAATTTGTGAAGTCAATCAGTGCCAAGCACATGATCAGTTTAAATAATAATCCTTTCTTTGTGAATGTTGCTTCGATTGGCATTCTTATCAAGGTCTCTGTTGAATTTTGTCCTTGCAGTATCTCTAGTTCCAACTACCAAATCATAACTTAGAAATAATTATAGATAACACTTGGCAGTGTGAAAGAATGGATTACTTATATTTTCCAAAGGGAAGTAGAAAAAGTAATGTATAAAAATATGTGAACAGTTCCATATAGAATGTATAAAAAAATAAACTTGTTGTCATGGCAATCTTTTTCTATTGACAGAAAGGAATGATGAGGATGAGAAACATATGCAGTAAAAGATAGAAGACTTAAAGTAGGCACAAGAGAAATGTAAGAATAACATGACCGGTGTATTCCACACAGCTAATCAGGCAAATTGCCAGATTAATATTTCTTTCCCTCTTTGTCCCTTAATGAAATCTCATTTGTTTTTGAGAGAAAATAGCTTTGTAAAACCATTTCCCATCCAACTAGAAACAAAGCCAGGGGTCATTTCAAAGCTTTAGACGTGAAGTACACATGAAGGAAGGTTCCGTTCTAGAAATTCCAGCCAATATCTTTCTCGCCAACCTTTTCCCTTCAGTCTTACTCTACAACTTTCATCTTGTCTGAAGAAAAGTAACCTTTTGTGATTTTTCTTTTCATTCATACTGAGTCATACTGTTACCAAGCATCTGTTGCAGAAGTGAGGCACAGATCTAACACTGAGAGATGTTTATAATGTCTTGTTAGAATTTCTGATGGTATTATGTGTAGTAAAATTGTGAAATCTGTGGTTTTATACCTTTCCAGTTTCACTGAGTTTCATTTCAATGAGGTTTCACATAAACCTCAAAAGGTTTATGTCATTATAGTGCACTTGCTAATAAATAAGATCATGCATTCTCACACTTGATACAAACATAGCTAGTAAATTGGCAAATATAAGATAATTTAAAGCATGTTCAAAATTTTTAAAAATTGTATTAAAATTAGAAGAAATGCTTTCTCACTTGAGGAACTGAGGATATTTAATTGCTCTTTTTTTTTTTAAAGAAATGTAGAAAATTTTTCTTTATATGCATTTAAAAGACCTTCATCTCTACCTAACTACATAATGTGGAATACAAGAAAGGTAGTCAATGAAGTTGTTAGAGCTACAATTGAAGCTCTGGGCTGGAATTAGCATAGATTGAGGAGATGTCTACTGTGGATTTTCAGTGAGACCTTGGTCAAGTGACATAGAGTCTGCAATTAAACGTAACTTGTTTACTTCTGTTAACCTGCATTGGTATTATATGAGTCTGCAAACACTTTTACTTCAGATCCCAGTTTATAAAAAAGGCAGTAATGATATTGATCTACAACAGGAGCTGTTCCTAGTCCAAGTTCATTAATAACAGTATTTTAATATGGATATACCAGACCAGATGAAACCAAATTCCACCTCACTCAGTTATCTGTGTCTGACAATGGCTAGTAATACATGTCTGGAATCAATACAAGAACAATCTGATGGATTGTGGTACCTTCCAGGAATATTTCTGTGCCCTGCAACACTCTGCACCTCAAAGATTTAGAGGCAGAACTGGTCTACTTGTGTTTAGTAGTCCAGTGAGTTTGTATGATTGCTTTCTGAAACTGCATGAATTTTCAACAACATCCTGCAGCAAGGAGTTTCACAGTTAAATAATCAGAATTGTTTGTCTCTGTTTGTCTGTTTTGCTTACTGCTTTTAATTAACGCACCATAATCCTGCTGGGATAGAAAGTGAATATCAGTCACTAATCATCCTCTCAGAATCATGGAATCATAGAATGGTTTGGGTTGGAAGGGACCCAAAAGTCATCTAGTCGAATCCCCATACCTTGGGCAGGAACATCTTTCACTAGATCAGGGTTCTCAAGGCCCCATCCAACCTGACCTTCAACACTTCCAGTGATCGGGCATCCACAACTTCTCTGGGCAACCTGTTCAAGTGTTTCGTCCCCCTCATCATAAAAAATCTCTTCCTCATATCCAGTCTAAATCTACCCTCTTTCAGTTTAAAACAGTTGCCTCTTGTCCTGTCACTACAGGCCTTGGTAAAATGTCACTCTCGTGGTACTCATAATTTTATAGAACTTTATCTTCTCTAGACTAATAATGTAAGAATTTGTTTGGCACACATTTCTATTAATAGTATAAGAAGATTTTATGGTTTGAGGTTTTTTTAATATTTAATTTCTGCTCACTGTGTGTTTTGAAGATGAGGTCTGCAGAGCATTTTCCCAGATTGGTATAATACCATCTTTTGTAGTATTAATCAGTATCTGTGCTTATAAAAACTCCAATTCAAAATTTATATCTCAAGAAATTGTGATTCTGATAAGTAATGTATAAAAGGACTGTCATTGTGGGGAAGAAAAAAGGACATAAGGAAAGCAGAGAAGAGGATTAAGTAAAATATCTGTATGTTACAGAAGGTCTAGTAGTCACTGAAACTTTAATATGAAACTTTAACTGAAACTAGACCCTATATTTCTTAAGGATCTTCATTCTGCAGATTTTGAAAGTGAACCCCTCACTTAGTCTGCAGAATTGCATGGGGTCCACCTGTGATATTCACTGGCTTGAGATATAAATGGAAGTTGAAGACCTGTGAGACCTAGTTAGCATATCTGGGGAGTCATTCAAGAAATTTCAATCCCTCATTATGACACCAGTGCCACTTACAGATGTGAAAAGAGGTGTAGTCTGTTTTCCATGGTATATCTCAGTGCTGTGCTTCTTTGACAAAATACTGCAAACTCTACAAAAAGTCCCCAATTCACTCCCCATAAAAACTATCCCCAGTCTGGTCCAGAGAATACAATGTTTTTTAAATACTAATTGTTACATTTTTTCAGTTTCAAACTAAAACTTTGGGAAGAATTTAAGATATAGCTAAATCTCTATCAATACTGATATTTCTGCATAATTATTTTAAAATTTATGTTCCCTACATTATTTTTTTAAGGAAATGCCATCTTTTCAATGCAGTTAATGGAATAACAAATGTAAGGCTGTACAAAAATGAGTATAAAAATGTTGCTAGTTAGATTAACTCTTTTTCTAGTATGTTGCAAATTCAGGGTTTTTTTCCTCAGTTATGCATGTCCCTTCCTTGAAAATACAGTTTCGATACTTTGCAGTTCATTTCAGAGCCAACTAGACTTTGTTCAGAGCCTAGCTATTATGGAACTAATATAGAAAGTATTATTCAGATAATCAGAGAAATATAATACAATAGTAAATTAATTGGCTATTCACCATCGCTAAGGTGAGGTAGTCAAGTAAGTTACTAGGCAAAATCTTTTTCAGTAAGAGTGTGAAATGTAACCAAGGCCTTTCATAATGTTTATTTACTATACAAAAAGAATAAGTATTACTTTGCAGAAAATGAGAAACACCTTTGTCATCGATGCTTCAAATGTCAGAAAAGCAGAAAAAAATCAAAGTCAGGTGGCACCATATTTGTAATGTACAGTAAGCAGATCACAGCATAAATTATTTATTTAAATATTTGGCTTTTAATTTTCTGGAATCATTCAACTGGGGTGCCTCTGAATTTTGGTATACAAGCAAACTGAATTGTTTTGAGCAGATTAGGCAAGATGTACAGAGAGAAACTTTTACACAGTGAATAAGAGGACACTTGTGCCAGAGCAGAGGCAGAAAATACTGTGACTGAAGCATTCACCATGAGGCTGGTTTGAAATGGTAGATTTTGCTCTGGTGATAAAAAAACAACTTCTAGTGGAATAGGGGCTATTCAAACAGTGTAGCTTACTTATCCATAGCTTTAATGACCTCTGCTCAACCGCCTAACCATTCTGAATTCCATTCTAATTCTTCCTAAGCTATATTTAAGGATATACACTTGACTTGCCTAATTAATGACTGCAGTGTTTACATGGAATTTTAAAAGCCAAATGTTGCAATGCCTACAGCTCGAAAATCCAGTGTCTTTGTGTATGTAATTTGTAGCTTCTGTATTTATATATATATGCATATATAAAAGGGGATTAATAATTATTTCTACTTCAAAGGTATGTTGGAAGAGTGAATGAAATAAAGATGAAGAAATGGCTAGACATTTACCATTATGGGATCCATATATAAACCTGACCTGTACAGGTTGTCTTAAAGTATTTGCTATAGTCAAATTAGCACCAGACATATTCTATAAATGAGTGAGTGCAAAGAAAAGTTTAGGATAAACAGTCTGGTAGCTGTAATGAGCAGACAGATGTCCATTCCATTGTTTTTCAGTTACTTTGCTGAAGATTGCAAAAATGCATATATATGTACATAAAAATATATATCTTTTTCGCATTTCCTGACTTGCTTGGTGAGGGATACCTGAAGGGGGTTGCATTTTAGATTGATGGTGCTAGTGACATGTTAATCTGAGCAAAACTGCAGTGCTATTATTGTTAAAATAATAAGAAGTTGTAAACTGTTGACCTCCTTCAGACTCTCTATTTGATTTTTTTCTTACTGTCAAAAAGCTTCAGAGAAATGCCAGAAACCAAGGATTCATAATCCTGTGCTCAAGTATTACAAAGTGTAATGGTAGTGCTGGAACATGAATAAGACAGAAATAGAAGTTACGTAAACAACACAGCTGACCTCTTTTTATCAGAGTTTACTAGAACAAATACAGTGCCTGAGAAACGAACAGATAAAGTCAAAATATGACCAAAATAAAACTGCCATGAAACAATGTTTCAGTTAGAAGATACCTGGAGATCATTTTCACTCAGCTGGATTCCTCAAAAGTACTTTAGTGATAATGTACACCACTTTAGGCACTTAACTACCCATTTGGGTGACACTGATAACACTAACTGCCACCCTTCTCCAAAGGCAGGTACATTCTCTCTGTATTTCAGTTTCTGCCCATGAGTTTGTTTTCACAACATCAGTTCTGATTCCAGACCACTGTTATCTTAGCTGAAGCTCAGTCCCAAAGGAGGACTCCCAGCCTAAGCACCTTCTTCCTCAGTAGACTCAATTTCGTAGGCATGTTCTGACCACAAGTATGAAAACAGATTAAAATAAAATTGCTCTAGGTTATTGGTCAGCTGTTATACTTTTAGCTGTAGTGTAAGTCCAGAACACCTAGTAAGTCTTACAGTAAAAATACTTTCTGTAGGATAAATTACCTCTGCTGAAATTCCTGTGTCAAATTAGGTCAAGTACAGATTTGAAGCTATGTTCCAAATATTTTAATCTAAAGTATTTTCACCTTTATGCCACTGGGCCATTTGTTACACCAGAGCTGTTTAACTCACCTTCCTTCCTTCAGGAGGGGAAAAAACTCACCAAAACAAACAGCTTCTCAGAGCAGCTCAGGGAGAATGCCATTTATAGTTACCTCTTCTGGATTTTACCAATAATCACTGGATATACAAAATATCTGGAGAGAACTGTGATGTGAAAGGTTTTTCTGATTGGGAAAGAATTATGGCTAGAATGGCTCTAAAACTCGGGAAGGGAAGATCCTGTAACATTGGCTGAAGTACCGAAAAAGTTCGGCTTTTGCATTTACTACCCAGACAGAAAGCAAAAATGTCATTAAAAATGTCATGCTGAGTAAATAACTTAAGTGTTTCATATTTCTGCTATTAACATTTATGTCATTTCTGGTATTGTCCCATTCTAACAACATGCAGAATACCTCCTAGCACAGACTGAAGTTTAGTATGTCTGCATTTCCCAGCTGATAACTGAATTCCATACTGGTGTACTGGTAAGAGTCAGATATGGATGTGACAGGAAATTATTTAGATGTCCTTGAAAAGATCTTATTTTAGAAACAATTAATGCTTTGAAAGGAGCATGGAAACAGGCTAGACTACAGCAAAGGACTCTTGTCTTATTTTAAATCACTAAATATTCAGATATTTAGACATGCTAAGCAGAGTTGTGTTTAAAGGAAAACTATCTAGTTTAAAATAATTTGCTGAATTCTGATGCTTGGCTCCTACAAGTGTTTCCTGAAGTGGAATGGGACAGTCATCTTTTAATGGAAAAATGCAAAACATGCATTTGCATTGCCTAAAGGAGGACAGTGTGAAGAGCAAATAGGGCATGTGGAGTCTAATGTGTTACTACTTTTGCAATTTAAAGAAACGTTTAAATGTAGGGGGTTTTGGGGTTTTTTTTTGTTGTTTTTAAAGAAAGGCATTGTTGGCTGTCACATTAACATCAAGACACAGTTTCAGCCTTGCTTACAATTTGTCACTGTGTCGGATACAAGCATTGCTCCAATGCATTTCATATGTTACATTGTTACAGAGAACATGGACGTAATGTTTTACTATTGTGACACACATTACAATGATTCAGTAATATTTGCTAGAGATAAGTAAAAATTCATTTTCATCCCAGTTTTTATTACTAATCCACAAATAATGAGGAGATATATTGGCTAATTTGAGAAGCTCCATTCCTGATTCAAGTACCTTTGGAAAAGAAATTATTTCTCATTTTTATTTTAGTTGTATTTTCTCTAAATAGACTATTTTCAAAGAAAATGCTCGTGTTTATCACAATGACTGAAAAACACACCTACACATGGTTATTCTCTGATGTTGTCGAGTTTTAGGCTTGCCTTCTGAATCAGAGTATCCTAGGTAAAGCAAAATATCCAGGAAGAAACATGTCAACAGCAAAATCTCTCTTCAAACAATTTTACAGCAAATATTTTACATTACTTGATATTATGAGCTATTTACTCTGGGGTTTATCCACAAAATCTCTCAATTAGTATTTGCAGAAGCAAACTGGCTACTGTGAAATGCTGCCAAAGACTACTTATTGCAAAAAGTTTGAAAATAAAAGCAGGAAATGAGATAAGAAACATTTGAAACATGCCAAATGCTATCACAAGTCTTATTTGTGAAATTTAGACTGCAAACCCTCATGAATGAGGGCTTGTAAAGTGAAGAAAATTGAAAAAATATTTGCAACCTTATTTTAAAAGCTATAAATTACAAATGTAATTGTGATTTGTCAGTTTTCTCCACTAGAAATAGCATCAGTTGTTCTATGTAAAATGTTCCAACAATAAATACTTTCAGGCTTTTGTAGTAAACAAAATAACAAATGTCTTGTTAGTAAACAAAATATTTCCATATAATCAAAAAATATTACATAATTCAGAGGAAAATCTGTTCTGAAGAGTCAATACTTGTTTCTTTTTCTAATTCAACTTCTCTACCTGAAATTAAACATGTATGAAATATAAAGAACGCAATTTTTTTTCCAAAAGAAATTCCCTGGTGTTTTAAAAAAGCTACAACTAGTTGCACAGGCTTTGTACCATTGCTAGATCTTGACTTCATAATTACTATAAAGTGGACTTCGAGAAAAGTGACAGAAATCTCATCCTTAGGATGTTCACGCTTGGTCAGATACAGAATTATAAAACCACAGATAGAGCCAAACTAGAAATCCTAGGAAGTTTTTTCTGTCTTAATTTTTGGGACATCCTGCTAAGTGGTGAGATTTTTTTTCTGTCTGTAAGAAAAGTAAGTGAGATCTCTGGAAGCTAGCTCTTTTTGTAGATAAAATAGCATTATGAAATATCTAGTCCATTAACACTGTAATTCATACTTTGGTTAGGATTTTTGTATAGCTAATTGGGAGTACCTTTGTCTAAAATAATTACACAAGCAACCTAGAGCTTTTTTGTTTGTCTTTTTTTCCCCACATTTCATTCTGATCCTTCAATGCATTTCAGTATCCAGTAAATAAAGCACTTAATTTAGAGATAATCCCTCAAAATCACCTCCACTTTTTTTTTTTTTTTTTTTTTTTTTTTTTTTTTTTTTTTTTTC
>NW_010312834.1:48747-77526 GCF_000700745.2 Antrostomus carolinensis
TTTTTTGCTATAGAATGGCTTCACTGTGCTTTAGAGGCCAGGTATTCAAAAGTCCTACTTATTTACACCCCCCTGGAGAACTTATGATATAGTGCATCCAAGGAAACCCTAATACTTATGGTAAATGCCTTAGCAGTTTTGCTAGTCAGAAGAAGCAAATAAAGGTAGGTGAAAGCAAAAATAAGACTTGAAAAACAGTCAAATAGAAGAATATACTTTCTGAAGAGTCTTTAATTTTCCCTAACTTTACCACTTGTAGTAGGTGAATAGTAGTAGTATATCTCCTGTTATATTCTATTATGTACACACATATAGTATGTATTTTAAATATAGAGTATATAGATTACTTTAGCACTGCAGAGAGATGTATATCCCTAATTAATAGGAATGTATTTTGAAATTTGACTATAATAGTATTTTACTGGTAGATACTAATCATATTGTGCTAAATAATACTATGTCTAAATTTATCACATTTTATGCAGAACAGCAAAATACAGTAAGTAATATGAAAAGTAATAAACAGCAAAAAATTTTCTTATGTCACAAATAAAATTAGCAAAAAATAACTTGTAGTCCCTGTCCTGGTTTTTAGCTGAGACAGAGCTAGGTTTATTTTCAGTAGCTAGAATAGTGTTGTATTTTGGTTTCAGCATGGGATTTGTTATGGAGAAATGTTGATAACATACCAATGTTTACATTTTTGTTGCTGGAAGTGAAAGACTTCATGTTTTGTTAGTCTACAAGCACAAGATCTAGGGGGGGCAAGGAATATTTAAATGAATAAGCTAAATTGGCATTTGGATGTGCCAATGGGATATTCCATATCATATCACGTCATGTCCAGTATATTAGTGAGGGTCTCTCCCTCTTTTGCTCTCTGTGACTTCCACTCGGGCTCTCACTTTTCCACGATTGCAATTTCAGTTTTGAGATTGTCGCTCCTCCAGGATCGTTATCTGGAAACGGGCTGGGCCTGGTCAGCGTGTGGTGAGCAATTGAGCAATTGCACTGTGTGTCACTCATTTACATATTTTATTACTATTATTAATACTATTATTATTTTAATATCAGTATTATTTTAAGTTTTATTTTATTTAAATTATTAAATTGTTCTTATCTCAACCTGTGAATCTCCTTACCCTTACCCCCGGTTGTCTCTCCTATCCCCTTGGGCAGGGGAGTGAGTGAATGACTGTGTTTGGCTGCTAGCCAAGTATTAGCTAAGTGCTAGCCAAGTGAAACCACCACAATCCCTCATTATTGTTGTTTCTACTAATGCCAATAAGGGCACATGAACTACAGTACAGAATGATGCCTATTTCCTGAGATAACAGCAATGTAAACAACTAGTCATTTGTACAGCCTTGGGAAAAAAAGTAAATGCCAACTTCCCACTGAATGCTTGGCAAGAGCTGCCAGCACAGTGTCACTAGGGCTTTCAAAATACACAGCTATAAAAACATCTCAAAAATATCCCAAAAATATTGTAACCTTAAGAATTTTCAGTGATGGATTACAAATCCAGAATTAAATTCTCAGTCTTCATCTGATATCAATAGAAGTTAAAATATGAACTAAATTGGGCTATTGGATGAAAAAAAACCACTTTGGCATCAGTTTTGAAAGGTATGTGTTTACGCACATCTATGATTTCATATTATACAAATAACTGAAAAAGACTAGAACTGTGTACTTGCTTCTGTTTTAACAAATGCCTTAAACTCAGTCATTCCATTATGCTAGAATTATTCTAACTTTTCCTTAAAGAAAATCCATCTTCCCAGGAGGATTTTCTTAGGTAGTAGGCATTTTGTTTGTAGAGAAATCTAATTCTTCTGACCATCTGACCATCCAGTCTTTTAATGGGTCAGAATACAGAAACATTCAAGACTTTCATTACTTTATGGACCACTCTTAAAACTCTTAGAAAAAGGTTGATTGTCATCTTTATTTTATATTAAAAATATTGAATTTGGGAATTATTGATATGTGGATTAAAGCAATTCTTTCATTTCCAGAAATTATGAGTATTATTAATTAAAAGAAAGACTGTTTTAGAAACACGGACAATATTGACAGCATTAAAAATTAGCTGTGCTATTCTAAAATTCTCACAAGATATAAAATTTAACCTGAAGATTCTTAGACACTAAAGTTACTACAGTCTTTAGTCTAAAAATAAGTTTTATGTGAAGTATTATTTTATTGTTTATTTTTATAGATGAATTAAGTATAGAATTAAGCTTATATACTTTTTATCATGTAAAATAATACTAGTCTGTTTGATTGAATTCACCACTGTCATCTTGGAATGCCTAACACATGAGAAATTATTCCTCATATCTAAATTTTCTGATAGATATGTCAAGATTCACAATTTAGGGCAATTGGGATGTGGTCTTATATTAATAACTTTGATTTAGTGACACAAGAGAGTTACGAGCAGTGTAGTACCACTTAGCTTTTTCTCATGGTCTTAACATATTTAGTTGACACAAGCTATTTACATAAATAACAAAATAATGCTAGCAGAATGTTCAAGAGTGTTCAAGTAGAGTTAATTGTTAAATTGAAGCAATCATTCTAAGCTTGCACTTCTAGAAAAGGTCTGGTTCTTTTTTTTCTTAAAAAATATTGCTTTCAGAAGTTTGTCCTTTAGGTAAATACTTTGTTAAAAAATATGAGCACAAAGTTTCCACTGCAAATGGAAACAGTTTACATGTAATTTAATTACATTAAATCCCATTAATGATGTCCCCACCACTGATGAACAATTTGATCTTCATGTTCAGTCACCAGGGTCCGATTACCGCATTCTTCCCAACGTCTCACCTGTCCATTCTCCACCAAGATAAATTTCCACTCTACTTTGGTGTCTACTGGCAGAGTAACAGTTTCAGACCAGAAGCCATCCTTGTCCTTCTTGAGGGGAACATAGCTTTGCCACTGGCCAAGACACTCGTGGTCACCAGTAACACCAATGAGCTGAGCGTCAATCTATATAAATTAAGATTTTATTTCAGTTTAAAAAGTTCTGTTTAAACTTGAGCTCACATATTGTGCTAAGACAGCTAAAAAGGAGCATGTATTTCCTCTTGTTTTAACAGATACCTTGAACTGGGTCATTATATTGTGCTAGTCATAACAGAATTATGCTAACTTTTTCTTAAAGAAAATATCTTCCCAGGAGGCAGACATCTTGTTATTTACCTAGATAAAGGTAATTCTTCATACCATTTTGCTAAATCCACTGTTTTCCTGGGTCATAAGGAGACAGGCTGTCAAATAGGAGATACAGGAAGTATTTGAATGCTCTGATAATTTTCAATATCTGCAAAAATATCTTGCCTGTTGAGGCTGATATTTTCAAGAGTAAGTGATTAAAAAACTTGTCAGTCTTCAATAATAATTTGGTCAAGTTCTTTTTCTGTGTGTATGAAATCTATTTTGCAAATTTGTTTATTAAGCCTGACTTTTGGAAATGTTTTATTTTATACGTGTACACATATCATGTGAAGTATGAAGTGGATAACCCTTTGTAAATACCGCAAGAGAGAGGTTAAATTGATTTCTTAAACAGACTGAGATTTCCAAACAGGTCTGTGGCTAATTATGCAGGATATTCATCATATAACTAATGTGAAGCTCACAGATTTGGCACACTAATAGTCATAGTTTCAAAAATACCCATTTCAGTTTCAGGAAAGTAGTATTTTTTATAAATTTTGCCCAGAACTGGAGTTTGAGAAAATGGCCATTAATATTAATAAAATCTCTCGGTTGACTAAACTGATTATGTATCAAGTTCCCAAGTTAAAGCTTGCACCTACAGTATTAAAAATCAAATCAGAGATGTAATTTTACCCTATGAAATATTCTATTTGATTTGTTCATCACCATGTACTTGTCGTAAAGTAACAGAAGATGCTTGATTTCCTTCAAGAAAATTTGCTTGCTGAGAGTAGAAAATGAGGGATATACTGAAAAGGAATCCCTGAAATACTGTGCATTCTTACTCACTAATACAACATTTGGATTTGAGGCAGTAACACATTTTGGACTCCCCTCACTGCAGAATGTGTTTTAGCTGAAATCATGTGGCTGACATGGCTGATGTTGGACCAGGTCAGATAATGTTTCTAAGAAGTAGTGATTCTTTCTTAGAATAGAAAGAGGTCATATTTCCACCTCTAAAATTTAAGGGAATAATTTTCAGAAACTTACTTTCCTGGAAGTAATAATTTAGATTCTGCTTTCCTTTTTTTTTAATCTGGGATTTCATCTAATGAGATTTGAATTGCTTTAGTATAATTGAGAATAGAGTTTGACTTACATAGCTGGGACGTTTTTTTAATATATTGTTAAAATTTTGGCTAGTCTCTCATAAACAACAAGAAAAATTTAGGGAGTATTCATGTAGATAGGAACACTGAAAGTTTCATAAATCATGCAACTTCAGTCTGTATTTTAAACTTTTGTTAGTCCAGATATCCTTTCTCACTCAGATAAATTGTTTCTTCCTTCAAAGTTAAATTTCAAAATTGCGATAACTATAATATACAATTGTTATCTAAAAAACACAGATTATAATGAAATCTAGAGGTCCAAGAAATGATATGTCATCAAATTACTGAAGATACTAAACATCTGTGTTAGTTATGCAGAGTTTATCAAAAAGCAGTCTCTAAATATAAAATGGAAACCGGTCAGATTCAGAAGAATATACTTACTTCATAGAAACATTTTGAGTAGAAAATACTTGATCCCTAGAATTGTGAAATAATTGTGAAGCTGATCCTCACATTAGATGATTTCAGGATATTCTTTAAATCAGTTTATCGTAGATACAGAATATATCAGGTATATGGTGTGAATAATATCAGGTACTGGTGTCAATAAATTATTCTGAATTTTAGTCTAAAAGAAAATGGCCCTATCACAATTTACCATCTGAACAGTTCTCACAGTTTTTACTTAGTACAAACCAAACCATAGTCAGGGTACATATCTCTCCATGATATCCACTCAAAATGACAAAAATATAGATAGGTAATTAAGCTTATGCAATGGTCATGTTCAAGATGTCAGAAAACTGAGATAGGGAATTGTTTTGAAGAACAATTTTGATTCAACAGCATCAAGTTTGAACATGCTTTGGTCTTACATATATAAATTCATTCGGCAGTCGTAAGGGTTTAAGAGTCATTGCCTTAAAGTATCTGTATTTGGAAAGAATGAACAGTGGTTAGCTTTAACTTTTTTACCTTTTCATTTTACTCATTTGATGTTGAAATCAAATGTTTACCTTTTTGAAACAGTCATTATGAAATATTTTCTGAATACTCTTAAGCAAAAAGATAGTTGGGTAGTTGTTAAAAGCTAAAAAAGTGGAACCTTCTTTTAAGTTTGAATAACATAAAAATATTTTGCATAGGCAATATTCATCAACAATGCAAAAATGATGCACAGAAAAATTTTAAAGCTTATGTCCTCAATAAAAAGCTAAGATATTTAGGCACATTATCAAAAAGGGAATTATGTGCCTAGGTAGGACTTAGGTACCTAAGTAATTCTGATAATCTAGATATTCTTGTATGGAAATAAATAATAAGGCTGAAATTATAGAAAGTTTTAAATTAAAAGATTAATATTCCATGGCATCTAAGTTAAATGAACTGATCCGATTTGAAGGGTCTTGGTAAAATATTATGACATTTTTGGGCAGTATCAGGCTGAGAAGTAAGTCAAAGTTTAAACAAAATTAGTCCATATCCTTTGGAAGTAAACTTAGACCTTGTTTTTACCCTTCATTCCTCCATCTCTTTTTACAGTTTATAAGTACACTGCATTCCTGATGTGTATTGAGCTGAAACAAATTTTAGTGCTAGAGCTTACAGATCTTTCTACAACTCCAGAATGTTTCCTTTTCTCATGATGAAGAAATATATACTTACACATCTATCAAAGGCCACTCTGTTTTCCATCACTACACTAGTTTAGCTGACTGTTCCATTTTTATGCATGGAGCACACGTTGCTCCTAGTGCCTGTTTTTCTTTTATCATAAATCCCAGTCCCCATAGAATAGGAAGAATATTTGTTCACATTACTTATGTTTTCAAGTAGGAACATGAAGTTCGGTTTCTGAAGTATGCTTGAAAAGAAAAGTCGGAGCTGTTGTTATTAGAAGGAGTTCAAACTTCTTGAAACACTGACATGAAACATTGCAGTCATTGTTATAGGAGAAGGTCAGTAGTTCAAACAGAATCTGTATTACAGACAGGTCCAAAATTGAAACTGCACAAGTACTGATAATATATTTTTAAAACACCTTTTTTCTGTGCTCAGTTATATGTGTGTTGGCCTTGCAGCAAAGAGACAATGAAGGCAGTGATTTATAGAACAGCCTTATCACAACTTGTATTAAAAAGTGAAAGGAGAGTGTAGTCCTAGATTTCATAGTCACCCCTATTCATTTTGCTTGTTTTTAAGGAACTGTGTGTAACAGAGAGAGGTTGCTAATGGAGTATTTACTTTTAATGGGTGGGGTCTTACCCTTAGAGGATGGGCACAAATTGAAAAACACTGAAGTATAGCAGACAAAATTATGCCAGTGGAATCCTAGTAAGAAGAGAGTATGCAAGCAATATCACTGCAATGCTTGAATTACAATTTGATTTGATAATATTCTTTAAATAATAAAGTTCATCAATGGTGCCTTGGTTGACCTTTCTTCTTAGGGATATCAAACAACTGTAAAAGTCATAAGATCATCCTGATTCTTGGACCAACACAGAATATTTGAATTCCTCATTCTAAAATGTTTTATGAACTCTTAAATATCTACACTAGGTTAATTTTTTATTATTATTTGCTAGGGAATGATTTTGAACATAGAAAATTCTCTCATTTCTTTAATTTATATTGCAGTATGCTCAACACAGGAAATTGCTGTGTTTTGCTGATTTAGGGTGTTCATCATATGTAACTATTTCATCATCCCTGTTGAAACCATCTGTTATAAACAATGGTGAGACAAAGGATGAGATTTTCTAAGCGGCTGAAACAAACAATTCTTGTTTGCCTATCTAACATTATGACATCATAACATACATCACAGACTGCTCTCCTGTGGATGTGGAATGCAGTCATATGTTGTATCGCCAGTTTTCTGAGTAACAACATACCAATTCCTCCTGGGAAAATAGGTTGTATTGATCAGGTTTTTTGTCAAACAGTAAAAAGATATTATGCTTGATATCATGTTACAAAATAGCAATTATTTTATGAGTGCTATGATTTATATTACATCAACAGACATAATTATGCAAGCATGTAGTTGAGACATATTAGTTGGAAACCATGACTAAGCTAATTTTAGCAGCAACTGAAAAGAAGTCTTATTAATTACTACAAAGGACCAAGCTGTTGAATATCATAAGTATGAGATTAATGTCTCTATGTTCCAAGATGACTTTAAAAGGAAAGATTATCCCTCACATTCTTTAAAATTCCACTACAAAAATTTAACCCTATTAGCTGTTGCACAAGTATCATTCAGCTGTAGGATCATATTTTCCTTTCTATATAGCAAATGCTGAATCCTTTTACTGATAAAATGCATCCATTATAATTTCTTAAAATTTTAATTTCTCAATATTGTAATTAATTAATTATTTTTGTCAAGTTGATAAAACAATGGACTGTAACCAATAAATATTTAGAATAGGTAACTGTGCCTCTAACTAGTCACTAGAAAGCAACAGGTTTTTATATTGAAATTACTGAAATGGTTCTCACTACTAAACACTGATTGTTTGGACTTACATGTGGATTGGAGTATTTAATGGTACTGTCCTGGTTTTCAGCTGGAATAGAGCTAATTTTCTACTTAGTAGCTAGAATAGCGCTGTGTTTTGGTTCCAGTATGGCATTTGTGATGAGAATAACTTTGGTAACACACTAATGTTTTCAACTGTTGCTGGAAGATCAAGGACTTTCCAGCTTCCCTGTGTTTTGCTAGTCTGCAGGTGCAAAGGACTAGGGGAAGCATAGGAATAATGTCTCTTTTAGGACAATATTATTGCTTCTGATATGCAAGTTAATACTACAAGGCACTGCACACTACACATTTAGACATCTTCTAAGAAAAGCTTAGCTTAGACTTAGCTTAGCATAGCAAAGCAAATCTTAGAAGACATCTCTTTCTTATCCTGCCAATAATTTAGGTTCCTGTTTAGATGAGAATCCAAAATCCTGCAGTTTGGTGTGCCCGAGCTTTTCTCATTAAAAATGGCAGTTGTGCGCCGTGCTCAAAAACTCAGTGAGATTACACATCAGAGACCTAGCACTACAGACAAAATAAGCTCACAAATTGTCTTTTCAGTTGCCTATTGGCCAAATCAGATTATGCCTAGAGATGAAATACAACTGCAAGTTTACTGAGTTCTTTTCCCACCTCTTAAGCAACTGCTTGCTCAATTAAATTTTGGACATTTCTGGGTATGTCAAAAAGCAAATTTCTCACTGTGTAGCTATCTTCACTCACAAAAGCTCACACATTCAGTGTCAGACACTGAGACTGAAACTTTCTGAGTAAAGGTCAACCACAAAAAGTTTAAATATACAGCTAGGTCATTCATGATCTTTCTCTAACTTTTCTATGAATCTAGCCTATAAGTGACATTTTATCCTTCAGTAATTAGTAAAACTCTTCATAATGAAATAGAAGGTAGTGATCTCACTCCAGTAATTTCTTTTACAGTTTTGCTTATTCTTCTTTCACCAATTAGTCTTAAACAAAGGAAAGAGTCAGAGGATTGAAAATCCATAAGCTTTCATGCATTTGGGCTGTTTGATTAGCAATTGTAGATGTCAAAGTAATTTTTTTTTGTTATATGTAGCTGAAATGTTCCTCTAGCTTTTGCCGGGACCTGATCAGTACTTATCAACCAAAATATTAAAAACTGAGTGACAATGAAAGAGTCACAATTACCATTATTTTGGCTAGAAATTTACTAACAATAAAATTTAACAATGCATTTCGTTTCCTTATGAAGTGACTTGACAGCTCCAAAAAGTTTAAGAAGATCTTAAAACTACACAGATTTGAGGACGTAAAGGAATGGGAGATCATTTATTGTGCACAAAATACCTACACCAAAAGGATATATACCTCAGTATAGAAGAAAGTGTTCATTATCTATGATATTTTTATTTACTGACAATTAAAAATATAGTAGATCTACTTAATCATTTATTGAGAGTGTCCATAACTTGCTATAATCCTTATGGTGATTTACCAAATCACTGATTTTGGGTGCAGTGTAAGAATACTCTACTACATTTACTTGTTGAGCATATTCTATTTTTAAAAATGCAGTTTTTCAGGTAAGATTTTGCTTTCTATTTTATTATAAATTTTCTCGTACTCTAAAAAAATTGTCAGAAATTTTTGGCTGAGGTTTGAAATTTATTACAAATATATGGGATATTAAGTGACCCTTACTCAAAACTGATATTTGACCAGTTTAACAGACCTTTAGAAAGTTACATTTGAGTTGCACATTTGCTTTCTGCTAAAGTAGGGCTCTGGCCAGCAGAGGTCATACTGAGTCAGTGGGATTTCCTATTCCCACTTTTCTGATGCTCTTTTCAGGTAAAACTTCCAATTAAAAAAAAAATAAAATAAAAAATGCTTCCAACAAAAATATCCCACGGCTGCGATAATATTCCTAGCATGAGCTGAGCACTTTCTTCCCTACTCTGCAGATTGCCAGTCATTAGTATGTGCCCTGAGAGTAGTGTCTCATAATTATGGCAAAGCTTTTCATTACCACATTATTAATTTCAAGCTCTTCTCTATAACTGTCCATTCACACATCACAAACTACCTCAAGGGTACTTGCTGGTTTTGCAGGTCACAGAACAGAAAACCGTGTCACTAATGACTTTCCCAGGGCCACACAACAGCAAGAGACACAACTAGGACTGGAACATTGCCTCCTAAATAATAAATGAGCATGTAAACCACTAACCCATGCAACTTTGCACCAGACTGCACAGCCTGGGTAGTTTTCCTAAAGCACCAGAAGAAAGAAGGAATCTGGGACTGTAGTAGATGTTACTCCTTACTGCTTTCATAGCAATAGCAGAGAATGCAGTGGGAAAGGGGATGGATTGATGGAATGCATGAAACTGTACCAAAACTGAAACATGCATGCAAGATGCTTCACAGTGGAGCAAAGGCAGGGATAGTGGTATTGCAAGTTTCTATTCACAACTCTAGGGCATCACTCTAGGGAGTACAGACTCTAGGGAGCCAAGACCAAAGCAAAGGTGCCCACTAGATCATTAATTCCAGGAAGCAGCTAGGAGGAGTTCTGTGAGAAAATGTGAGAGAAGAGAAGAGAAGAGAAAAATGAGAATGTGAGCTGATACAGGGAAAGCAAAAAGAAGCATCTGTGACCAGTCCTAGCTGGTGAACGGGGGAGAATCACCTGGGGGTTTTCTTGGACAGAACAGTAAGAATCAAATAAAGGCTGGAGTGTAAGGGCAGAAATGCCTCCTATTTGTTTTAAAGATTAAATTTGTAGATATTGTACACATTTCTCCAGTGACATCTAAATCTCACTACTTATATTAGGTGCTGCATCATCTCTGAAGCCTCATAATGTTATTTTGATCATACACAACAGTAAGCTTTGTTGTGATTAACTCAGTTCATCTGGCTGACCCATGACTGCAAGATGAGTTTTCTATGTCTTCAACCTGAGAGAATTCACATGCCATCAGAGCGGCCTAGACACTTAGCAATAGGCAAGGCATGATCAAGAAAAGGAGGAAAACTACTTATCCAATTTTTTTCTTTTTTTCTTTTTTTTGTGTGTGTGTGTGTAAAGATACTTGTCTTTGGTTTCATGCCTTCCTTGTTGGCTAGTAGTTAATATAATTTTTGCTCTCTATGCTTGGTCACCATATGTGGGCTACACCCTGTGTCAAATAATTCTCCTTGGATTTTACTGATATAAGAGATATGTAGATCAGAAAATGTCAGTTATGATTGAGATTTATTCTGATGTTAACTGGTTGGAACTGATATCAATATCAAGGAATTCTTCTGATCATTAAATTCCACTTTTTTTTTTTCATCTGTTGACCCTGAGAATCTTTAAACACCATTCATGCCTTGCTTATCCAAGACCTTGAATAAAGGTTAGTTAAGGAAGCTTCATTTAGGAACTATTCACTTCAACAGGTTTGGATTAATCTATGTATTATTTATATATACTATATATTGTAAACTATGTACTATATTCTATACAGTATACACCATATAGCTTATGCAATTTATAATTCATTTTATAGATACGTAGTGTCAATGATTTACATAATACATCAATGAATCAATGGGTTTCTGTATTAATAATATACAAATGCATGTGAATCATCTTGAATACAAAAGGTTTCCATTGAGTGCTATAATTGACAGAGTCTAGCTTTATAGAATTAGGCTTCTACAGCAAATAAATCTTTCCCTACTTTTTCTAAAAGAACCTGTTAATTTTAGAATGCTACATAATACCAAGCGATGTTATCTCATATTCTGGTATTTTTATGCTATATAACATATCATCTTATTACATGAAAAGAAAATATGCAGACTTACATTTAAAGAAAGTAGCTGGATAACACAATTCAATAAATAACAGTCCAGTACAAATTGTTTCATGGTCGGTGTACAGCCAAAATATGCTGAAGTATGTAAATTATTTTTGGCAAAGCTTGAATTCAACTTGGAGCATGCTACTGGTTACTTAGTTTTCTGTTACCGTGGTTCAACATAACTACTGAATATAACAGCTAATATAATAAACTGTAAACTGTGTTGCTTGCTTGTACTCCTACTAGAGAAAAAAAGGCATCTGAGAGTACTTGGAATGTGTGGGGTTCAAACTTGTTAGTCATCTTTGTGTGGCGCTGGCCTTTGTGGTATTCTGGGATGTTTTAGGATTCAATTAGCAGGAGTCTGCTTTGTTTACATTTTAGTATAATATAGAAGCATAACACTATCTAAATAAAACTTTATAGTTTAGTATAAAAATAACCTCTTCCATAGTCAAATTATATGAACATAGGAGAAGAGTAAACAAAAGGAAAGGGTACTGAATGTAGAGAACAACTTCAGGAAACCCACTTATATAGTATGGAAGCATTTCTGTTCTATGTATTAGGTCACTACTGAAATGTCTGTTCTTTTATTCAGGATAGAAAATTTATTCTAAGTACAGAAAGTAAATTTTATTTCTACAGAATGCATAGCCCAGTTCAGATTGGGACTGCAAAATATTTCTAAAATTAAAATAATCATTTTTTACTGGGTGTGGATTCTAACTATATGGAAACTAGTTCTCTTTAAGGACTCTGGGATTTCCTAACTGAAAAATAGACATGTATTTGTAGCCTGAAACATCATTTGAGTAGCAAATACTTGGGTGGATTTCTAAATTCTGCTAAACACATTTGCTGTATTTCATTTCTTCTGAAAATCAGTGTGGCCTTTACTAGAAGAAATTATGAGGTATCTGAGGGTAATCTGTGCATTGTTTTTAAAGAGGTACCAGAATACCCTTGTATCTGTTTGACCTACCACAGTTTTTAGAGTCATTAGTTGGTAATGATTCTAAAGCAGTCAGGTATTATAAATAAGAGGGCAAAAGGACAGGCTTCTCTGGCACTTCTTGTAGATTACTTAGCTGTAAAGACATTCTGTTAAAGATTACTGATAATATGTAAGAGACACATAAAAATTCCTGCTTTGGCTAGCAAGAGAATTAGGGATGTTTGCTTATAGGCAAACTCAATTAACAGTAAGGACTAAACCCAGCTATGTTTCTATTGTGCTAAAAGTGCCTAGTGGTCAGCTGTCTTTACTTAAAAAGACAGCCCATTTCCCAACAGTTACCACACTGGGGGGTTTAAGATAATGCCTTTTACCCTTTTATTATTTCAGATACCACTATATACTGACTTGGTAAATGTAGACATTTAGTGTTCAACTGAGCTGTCCAAATATTTAACTGATCAAAAATTCAGCTCTATTTTCTTATTTTAATGGGGACTTTTAGTGGTATTTATGTGGGACTAATAGAGGAGCACCTAGGAAAATTCTCTAAGAGCTTTTTGTTTGGAAAATCTGCCATCTCACAAACAATTATAAACTATAGAGCATAGTTGTCAGCATCAGTAAATGAGCAGCAAATTCTGTATTAAGGTTGGACCACTGATAACTCCTTGTCTAACATGTGAGATACAGCCTTTAGAAGTCATTTAATCTATCCAAAATTTATGCATGCCAAGGGTATTCAACGTCTATTTTGTAAAGATCTAAAAAATATTATTCTAGTGAAAGGCTGGTCACATGTATGTGCTTTATGTAATATTGGTTTAAATGTTAACATAAGAAATATAAGAAGCTGCTTTGTTTGTTTCTAGTTGTACTATATACAATTTATGAGAAATATTTTTCTTTTGAAATAAAACTTTTATAGCAGTCTCTCTGAAACAAACAAAATGAGGGAAAAATCATAAGACAATTACAAACCCATATTCAAAAGTACAAATTAACATAAGTATAATGTGACAATTATTAAATTAGAAGGTAAAATGTTACTTTGCAGAACCACAACCACGTGACTCATGTCTGTTGTAGCTCCTCATTAGGAACGTTGGTCTTGAGGTTATAGTAGGGAACTGTGACTTGGCAGATACACGTTCAGTCGCTGGTTCTACTAGTTTTCCTGTGTAATACTTAGAATGGAGCTTAAGGCTAGATTAAAAAAAAAACAAAAAAAAAACCCCACCAAAACAACAACAACAAAAAAACCCCAAACAAGCTTGATGCTACAGTGCTGAGCAGCTCTGTGACTAACTCACCTCATTGTCCCTCAGTTCCTACACAGTGCACAGGAAAGGATCAACAACACTTGTAGCAGAGACCCACGTCCTGTCGGCCCAATATAATCCTGAAAACAGAAATGTGGTTTAATTCAAATCCTTATCCTATATTTAGGTGTTTTTCTCAGTGTTGCAGAGAGGTGCTTCCTCGTATTCAAACTTCACAGGCCAAATCCTACTCTTCAGATAGCTGCCTGTATCCTTTCTTTCAAAACCTGTCTAGAAGAGGTGATAATGATACCCTCTCACTTTTGCTTTTATACAGTGCCTTACTGGTTAAAGCACTCTCCTAAGATAAGAAAGACCCAAATTCAATACACTATTTTGACAGAGAAAACTGAAACCAAGTTCTTTCAGCCTTTTAATCTCTGTCCTAATGACCAACATATAGGTCATGAAAAGATAAGAACAGTTTCCATCCCACCTATTTAAACTTCTGTTATGGGGAAAAAAAAAATTTAGCTAGGTCGGAGAGACTGACAGAAGAGCAAGCAGGCCTTGCAGTCTAGTGGTAAAGGTCTTCAGCTAAAGGCAGCAAGATAACAACAGCCATTCTGCTAAAATTTCATCCCTAGTTCTGTTGTCTGTGGAAGAGCTTTCTTTCCCCATTTTAATTGAACTGACCATTTTTTACAAGAAATTCACCGATGGATAATGGGAGTATAGAGTTTACAGCAGTACACAGTACAAGACAGCAGTCATTATCACAGACTTAAGTTTTGCAGTCACACATGTCCATATAGCATATGGGTAGAAACTACAGATAGAAACTGGATTTATATTATATCTTGAAAAGAAGTGAGGATTTGTGAGTCTTGCTGGATACAAACTGTCTCTTTAGGCTTTAGTGACAATGCTTTATCAAATTGTTACGGATTTCTTAAGTTCATTTTACAAAATGTATGGTTTGCCCATCAATGAGAAGCTTAAGTGTAGAGAGAAAGAAAAATGCAGACAGCCGTCTTAAGATAAAAAGATAAGAACTTCACCAGTTGTTGACTCTTAAAATATTTCTAACTTGGAAACATTTGATATTTCTATTGTATGTTTCTGAAAGGCCTGGAAAAGATTTTCTTAATCACAGTATTTTAATTCATACTGTCTTTAGCATGAAGCACTATTTAAGCTGCTGTGTTTTTCCTCTCCTTTCACTACTATGGTTCAACAAATGCTCATTTACGTTGTGCTGATAACTAATAATCTCCAGTAGAGCACAGCTTTGCTGCTGGCAACAGTGGACCAATCTGACAGATAAACAGTGCAATCAGTAATACTTCATTAGCAGCATGAGAATAGTCTTAAATATATGTACCAAAAAACTTTGGCAACTGTTTATTAAATCTCCAATGGAGACTAGATTTGAAAAGGCAGTTTTGAGTAATGGACACTCCACAGGACTGAACTATGTGTCTGGTTCATAAAATCAAAGAATTATATTACTATATTCATTGACACATCTGGGTGTTTTTTCCTGAGGACCATTTTTCTGACATTCTGCATTAAGCTGTCTGCCACACTTCTTTCATTTATTCTCAGTCAAATACTTGGAATGTCCTTTGATACCATAGGAATCAGTGGGAATGGGGATTGTTCTCTTTGCACTTCACAGAAGGATTAATCAACTCCATTTAAATCTGAGCTCACTGTTTTCGTTACTTATTACATCCAACTTAAGTGCAAACTGAAATGCAATAAAGAATGTATATAATAAATTATTTTTTTAAAAAACTTCCATATGTTCTTATTGGTTTAGAGTAGGGGTGTTGCGACAATTTATTGAACCTCTCCATTTTAGTTCTCTGTACTTTTTCACATTATAACATCATATATAAACTCCAGCTTTACTAAACTTACCTATGCTTATGGTCACACACTTCCCTCTTTGCTCCAAACTAAGATTTTGCTTCTTTTAAGCAGTTAATTTGTACATTTCTATCTCCAGTCACCACTATCTCACATATGCATCTTTTTTAAAAAAAAACAACAAAAGAAACAAAACCAAAAACAAAACAACCACCTTTGTCATGAGAGCTATGCTATATGTGACAGAGACAAGCATTTTGCATGATGTGGTTGTTGTTTAAGACATGATCTGTTAATGAGGATATGCAGGTCTATAAATGACAGATACAAAGGATCTGCAAGTTTATTAACCTGTTGAAGGCAGGGGAAAGCATAATAATCTTATCTAGTACTGTGCAGCAGTTACCACATTGCAAGTGTCCTTGCTGTTCCCATCATTCAGGGTGTTTCAGGCACAAAGCTTATAATGGGGAAGAGGGAAAAAGATCATTTAGATTCCCACTCCCTTCTCTCTGGCTATCAAGGTAAGAATGCCAAAAAGACATAGATATATTTTCTACTACTACAAACAAACACTACAAGGTTTAGAGAGTCAAGAGAGATTTCTCTTATCCACCTGAATACTGCTCCTGTCTAGTCTATGGTTTATAAGATTACAGTAAACCACAAAGAACATATTTCTCCTTAAAAAAATACTACTTGGTAAATGCGCACTTTTAAAATTTTATATCAGCATTAAAAGTATTGTGCAAACCTAAAAAAAAAAAAAAAGTTCCTCACAAATAATACTATGTACTTTATTGACTCTTCATGGCATTTATCATCTTCACATGTGGTTGCTATGTATTGCATTTGAAAACTGAACACCAAGAAGTTCTTGTAAAGCTTGAAGGTTAATGGCATTAGTCTGCCCCTTGACTATAGGAAGCTGTCTATCTAATTTAAACTGACAGATGTGCTTTTACAGCTGGAGCAGTACAGACAACTTTAAGTTTGAGCCTTCTGGGAGAAACTAGTGGGTAAAATAGCCAGAAATGTCATTGAGTAATTTTTGTAGAAGGGACTGATCAAAGTTTAGAATGTCTCCTGTTCTGAGAAGCCCCAAGAATTCACAGGCATCTCTCTAAATCAACCTTTTTTGTTGTCTGAAAACTCAATTATACCAAAAGGAATACATTATAATTGTGGAACCTTATGATTATTCTGTTATATTATTTCATCCAAACAACAGTTATTTGTTTGATGGCTTTAGTGCATTTGACAAACCCACTGAATAATTTCCTCTCTATACACAGTTTTTTCAAGATTTTCATTTTTAAAGTTAGAATGATAAATATATGGACAAAACTTTCTTTTATGTAATTTGTATGTTAATAGAATGTAAATATGTAAGTTTTTGTGGGAAGAATTTGAAATCTCAAAAAATGTCAAACTACGTATTTTTCCATAGAAGGGACTCTTTTTAAACTGCTTTTAAGAAGGAATTTCCTACGTTTACGAAAGAAATTATACAACATGGTCTGCATTATGACAGAAATGTTCTTGGTGACCCAGAAAATCTCTTTCACTCCTATGATATCCTAAATATGCACAAAAACTGCTTTGACTTCAGAATTATTCACATCATAAAGACCGAAATATTGCACATTTTAGCTTCTCAAAAATAATTTCTAACATAGAAATTGTGCATAACTAGGGCTATTCCAAGAGAATCAATAATTACAACATACTTGAAACTTAATAGATTTGAGAGTCATTTCCTCATTCTTTATAGAAAGTGAAGAAAGTGGTACAAAAAGTGCTACTGTTGATCTCTAAGGGCTAGCACTGAATTCCCCTGAGATAATACATAGATAGCATCTAAAAGTTTGTTTGGAGTAGGACTGCACTGAGGTCACTGTTCAAGACAACAAACTGTCTGCTGCATTCTCTGACCCTGAAAGGTTAGAGTTTAGGAATTTCC
Organism: Antrostomus carolinensis; assembly: GCF_000700745.2. Classification (NCBI taxonomy): domain Eukaryota; kingdom Metazoa; phylum Chordata; class Aves; order Caprimulgiformes; family Caprimulgidae; genus Antrostomus; species Antrostomus carolinensis. The sequence goes on from NW_010312834.1 coordinate 66,472, forward strand.
TGGAGAGATTCTGTTTGGTCTAACATTTTTATGAAAGTATCAAGGGGATAGTTAAGAGCAATAGTAAGGTTATTTTCCCCAGAGCTGTAAAACACTTTTATCTAGCCAAAAATACTTCCAGGGAGATGCCTGTTAAGTCTGTGTGAATGCAGAGGAGAAATCAGAAAAAGGAAACTTTTTTTTTTTTTTCAGGAGTCTAAGAACAGATCAAATGGTTTTTTTAAATAGTTTTATATTTGTTTTAAGTAGCATAGCACTCTTTTATGTTTACATTTTGTACCACATGAAAATAAAGTTCTTTAACACATCCATTTTTTATCTATCTTTGTGTACAAAACTCTTTAAAAAAAATGAAAGAAAACATACATTTTTCATTGATGTAATGAATTTGCTAATGACGTGTCCTGACAAAACAGCTGGACACAGCTGACTGAACTCTTAAAGATACAACTATATTCACAATAACCAAGAGAAAGTTAGAGGCAAGTTAGCTTTGTAATAATTGCATTTGTTCAGTTTTCTTCCACTTGATTTGTGGAATATTTAGATTCTAAACATGTACTGCACATCACACCATTATGATATAAAAACATCTTAATGAAGAAAGAAAATGAGTGCAACTTCATAGTACAATACATAAGACTGAGAGTTTTACACCAAAAAAAATGATTGTGGCTTTCAAGAGTATCGAAAAGATAAAATTTAGCCAAATTCAGCATGTGTTCTTTATCAGTTCCGAATTTAAGGTGTTAGAAATAGCTCATTAGAACATCTCTAGGCATGTCAGTGCAAATATTGACCAGACAGGCAAGTCCTCTGGAATAGAATCATAGAATGTTGTGAGTTGGAAAGGACCAACAAGGCTCATCGAGTCCAACTCTTGCCCTAGCGTAGGACGATCCCAAGATTCAGACCATGTGTCCAAGGACGTTGTCCAAATGCTTCTCAAATATTGTCAGGCTTGGTGCCATGACAACCTCTCTGTTGGAGCACTGAGTTCCAGTGCTCCAACACCCCCTGGGTGAAGAATCTTTTCCTACTGTCCAACCTAAACTTGCGCTGGCACATCTTCCTGCCATTTCCCCTAGTTCTATTATTGGTCACCAGAGAGAAGAGATCAGCACCTGCCTCTCCTCTTCCCCTTGTGAGGAAGTTATAGACTGCGATGAGATCTCCTCTCAGTCTTCTCTTCTCCAGGCTGAACAAACCAAGCAACTTCAGCCTCTCCTTATCCGGCTTCCCCTGTAAGCCCTTCACCAATTTAGTGGCCCTCTTCTGGACACTCTCCAGTAGCTTTATATCCTTTTTACACTGTGGTGCCCAAAACTGCACCCAGTACTCAAGGTGAGGCTGCACCAGTGCAGAGTAGAGTGGGACAATCACCTCCCTCAACTGGCTCACAATGCTGTGCTTGATGCACCCCAAGACGTGGTTGGCCCTCTTGGCTCCCATGGCACACTGTTGGCTCATGTTCAACTTGCCATTGACCAAAACCCCCAGGTCCCTCTCTGCAGAGTTGCTCTCCAGCCTCTCGTTCCCCAATCTGTATGTGTGACCAGGTTTGCTGTGTCCCAGGTGCAAAATCTGGCACTTGCCCTTGTTAAAATTCATATAGTTGGTGATTGCCCAGCTCTCTAATTTATCTAGATCTCTCTGCAGGGCCTCTCTGCCCTCAAGAGTGTCCACAGGACCTTCCAGTTTGGTGTCATCAGTGAACTTAGCAGTCCTTCAGGCCGTATATCCAAGTAATTGATGAAGAAATTAAAGAGCACTGGCCCCAGGATTGATCCCTGTGGGACCCCACTAGTGACCAGCGCCAGCCCAATGTAACCCCATTGAGGCCAACCCATCAGCCAAGTGCTCACTCATGTGTTTATTCAGCTGTATGCTGGACATTATACAATACTGGAGTGAAATACCAATATGGTGGACAAAAATCAGTAGTGTGACTGCTAGTAGCACAGTATAGCAAACATCCTTGAGGTCAGCTCAGTTTCATATGGATACACCACAGGTGATCTGGTGGCAGACATGGACTTTAAAAGAACAAGTTGGATGTAGATCCTTTAATGGGGACAGCTGTTAGGAGCATCCTAAAATAATAATATAGTGTTGTATTTTATACGTGTATTGACTGTGAATCACAAGTCACCTAGCCTATCCCCTTTCTACCTTCTTGATTTCCAGTTCACTAAGGCAGCAACAGCTTGAATTAATATCCACATTCAGCACTCATATCTTGATTAACTTTCAACATTTAGTTGTTTTCTTCTTTGAGCACTTAGTCCTTATCTTTAAGGATAAGTTCAAGTTTCAACCATATGTAACTGTTCTTGTTCACGATAGTGCTTCCTTGTTACCCTCATTCCATCAACCAATTTTCCTTCTTCCATCCCTTTTTCACACACTCCACTTTTCACTCACGGCTCTACTGAAGGCTGTTCCTATATTTGGCATAGCTTCCTCATCCTTACAATTCCACATGAATTCTCAGATTTTCTTTTTCTCCTCTGAGTTCTATAAATACAAACACTAAACAGTAATAGGGTTACCCTCCATGTAGTTTTAACACTCAGTAGCATTACCCTTCATATAATTTTTTTATTATTATTTTATTGCTTTCAACTGGGGGTTTTGTAAGTGGTCACTTTCAGTAAAAAGTTTCCTTGGTAACCGAGTACCGCTTTATTGATCGGCATTTTTGAGTAGTCTAGAATAAGACCTTCAAGACATACTCTAGGTCTGCTTCTTGTGTTGTCAAGCAAATCATTATAACCTCTGTCTTACAGCCATGCAAAGGATAGACCAGATTTCATGCAAAATATCAAAAATAAGGTTCTGCCAATTGAATCCAATTTTGGTTATCAGAACTAAAACAAAACAAATACTCCCTACCTATTACTATTCCTCTAATTGCCTAGCAGTGAAGGATGATTAGATCAAACACATCTGAATTATACAACCAGAAGGAGTCAGTTCAGTTTGAATCATAGAATCATAGTATGGTTAGGGTTGGAAGGGACCTTAAAGATCATCTAGTTCCAACACCCCTGCCATCAGCAGGGACACCTTCCACTAGATCAGGTTGCTCAAAAGCCTCATCCCACCTGGCTTTAAACACTTCCAGGGAGGGGGCATCCACAACTTCCTTGGGCAACCTGTTCCAGTGTCTGACCACCCTCACAGGAAATAATTTCTTCCTAATATTTAATCTAAAACTGTTCTCATCCAGTTTAAAGCCTCTACCCCTTGTTCTATCACTACCTGCCCTTGTAAAATGTCCCTCCCCAGCTTCTTGTAGGCCCCTTTCAGGTATTGTAAGGCCACTATAAGATCTCCCTGGAGCCTTCTCTTCTCCAGGCTGAACAGCCCCAACTCTCTCAGTCTGTCCTCACAGGAGAGGTACTTCCAGCACCCTGGTCAATACTGAACGTCTAAGTGCTATGGTACACAAAGAACATCACTAAGCTTAAGCAATATTTTCTTTTATGTGTCTATCTACTCCTTATAATACACTCACATCTTATTATCTTAATATAAAATGTAACAGATTTTATTACTATTTTTTTTCTTATGTTAGTAGTATAATACAGCTTTCAACTGACCAGATGTGAGATGCTCATGTAACTGCTAATAATGTGCTATTTACTGTCAGAGGCCAATAATAAAATTAGGCACTTTGTGAACAATTCAGATCTTGATAGACAATAACTCAGAGTTTGGATGTGTTGTATTCTATATTTTCACTCAACTGCTAGATTACTTAATTTTATAAATCTTTCCCCTCTAGAAACAGCACTTATTCTGAAAAGGAGTTCTGTTGACTAAGAAAGGAATCAAGAATATGTAAAAATAAGATCTGACTTGGATTTCAAAATTCAAAGAATATTCAGTTTATTCAGAGTGGTTCTATAGCAATTCGTAAGATCTAAAAAAAAAGCTTATAGCTCTTTGGAATAATTTTCTATAGTTATTTTTTTCTTTCACCATTTTCTATCTACTAGCAAGGAGAATGTTTATGTTTGCCACTTGTATTGCTGTGTTCTTTAGAGAGTTGTTAGGTAAAGACCTTAGTTTAGTTTTCAGAAAGGAAAAAATGCAATAGCTCCTTTAAGTGTTCACTTGTAGAGTTTGGGAAGAAGAAGATAGTTGCTAAGAAGAAGATGAGAGTATCCCTTAAACTAGTAACTGGCTGAGTAAGGATTAGGACAGCCTGATAACATATTGTTCTTCCAGTCTCAGTTTCTTTTGAGAGCTAGATGACGTGTTACTATCTGCTAGCAACTGCCCAATGAAATCAGGTATTTTCTGCCCCTGTTATTAGGAATGGAGATAACTGCAACTTGTGTACCAAAGCAAATGTCATAAGAAGGGAATCATGACCTGTTACAAAGTTCCCAGATGAATTAATGAACCTGTAATTTATAAATGTAAATTTTAAAATTCCACATTCCTTGTATTCTTATCATATTGCTTTTATGTCTGGAATCGAGATTCTGTTGCACTGTTAGCTCAGCAGTAACAGAGCCAATTTTGGCTTTGGGCTGCTGCACGTAAGACGTTATGGCTCTTGAAACAGATTTTTAAAGATACCTTTCCTAACAGAAGGCATAACAACGAACTTGGAAATTCCAGGTTTTCCTAATGACTTGCACTTGAATAGCTACTTTTATCCCCAGAGGGCCCCAGTGGCTCTTAAACTTAATAGCAGCAAAGTGGTTTAGAACAGGATGTAAAGAATCCTTCACCAATTGAAACTGTGTGGTAGAAAGAACAGGTAAGTGCTCTTATTTCATAACTATGCCAATTTCAACAATTCAGGGAAGCATTCTGTAGGGAGTATATGGAACAGAAAAGGAACATTTTTTTTTCCTGAAATATGCCTATATGTGGTAGTTTCACTCCTTCAGTTTGCAGCCAAACGTAGTTACTCTCTCACTCCACCCCCCCCACCCCCGAGAGTAAGGGAGAGAGTTGGAGGGTAAAAGTAAGAAAACTCATGGGTTGAAAAAAAAACAGTTTAGTAATTGAAATAAAATAATAATAATAGCAGTAATAATAAAATATGTAAATGAGTGATACACAGTGCAATTGCTCACCACCCACCAAACAAAGCCCAGACTGTCCCCAGACAGTGGTCCCAGAAGAGAGGCAGTCCCAAAACCACAATCCTGGAAGAGCAAGCCTGAGAGATCCCCAAGAGAATAGCCCTCTTTCCAGTAGACCCTGATTAATATACTGAACATGACATGTTATGATAGGAAATATCTCATTGGCATATCCAAATGCCAATTCTGGGTTATGCTAATTACTATGCTTCTGCTCCTCCTAGTCCTTTGCACTTGCAACTACCCAAACATGATGGCCTTGAGTGTCCAGTAGCAACTAAAATATTACTACCTTATCAATATTCTTATCATAACAAATCCCATACTGAGACCAAAACACAGCTATTCTAGCTACTAAGAAGAAAATTAACTCTATCCTAGCAAAACCGGGGCACTGCAGAAGTATGATTCTTAGTTGTAGATATCAATATGTGTTTTGTTACTGAGGTTTTGCCACTGATTCTTGCTTAGGTAAATTTTTGTTGTAGACAAAATAAAAATAAACTGTTAAATTCAGAATTTTCAGCCTCAAAGCCACAAATAAAAATTTAAAAAATTTGTCTTGCAAGAAATGTACTATAAAATGATAAATCCCAAATAGATGTGAAAATCTTTCCCACACTGTATATCCAATGAGAATGAGCTATAGGTTTTTTGATTAAAAGTACATTCTATCTGAAATAAAAAGAAGTTCCTTTTTAAACTGAAATCTAACCTCAAGCAATGCACACATACATGAAAAAATTTTGCTTTTCTCATGCTGCTTAACAGCCACCTAATGGGCAATAAAGCTTGATCCCTAAATACACTACACTCCATGTTTTGTTCTTGAACTCTCAAATAATGCATTAGCCTCCAGCTGTTGGCAGTGCACTACACTGTTATTAGTAAGAGGTATCATTAGTGCTACTAAATGTAAAAGAAGAGTATTTAAGTTCCTGTGATCTGGAACATACATAAACAGTGTTACCTCATATCCTTTGTTCAACACTCCCTCTCTTACTCTCTATGGCAGTGTTTACATCTTCCTGCTGGGACATATTATGGCATATACTACAGTCCAACTTAGATACATGTTCAGGGAGTGTCACAGTTCCCATCCAAATCACAAGCCTGTGAAGAATAAAAAACAGGTCACAAGAAAAAAAAAAAAAAAGACAGTTTAATCCCCCTGCGTTTTCCTTCAAGCTCTGTGGCTGCAGCAACACAAAGACATCCCAGTTCCTGAATTCTTTTTATGTTTTTTTTTTATTTAGATACTTTTAGAGATGGCAATTCTTCAGCATGTCCATGTCAAAGTTTATTGAAGTAAAAAAAAAATTACAATAATTTTATTTGCACCAAAATAAAATTTAACTGTTTAGACAGTATAAAATAACAAATGCTTTTATTCTGTTCATTATGCTAGTAATTATTCTACTTATTATCTCATACTTTTAAAAAAAATTATTATATGAGCTTGATGTAGGTAGAGGGGAGAAGGGCTTTGTTTTCTAACATTCCCTGGTTCTAAGAAACACAGTCCTGCACTTTGTGCCTGTCTCTTTTGAGCTGTGGTTGTTAAGTAAAAGTTATGATACGCTGCCTGATTTCACTGTTCCCACCAATATGGCATGACTCTGAAAACTCCGGAATGAAAGAAGACATGGATAAAAAGTCTAGCATTCCAGAGCAGGGGGTATACTCAAGAAGAGGAGGGAGCAGCAGGGAGAGGCAAACTAGGGCTTTGTCTTCCCAAAGCATAACAGCATGTTTATAATAGAGGAAACACATACCCTTTTAAAACTGACTTGATTGGAAGAAAATTACTTTTAGCCGGCTACTGAAATCCCTAAGCACATGCTGGTTTGTTTAATGGGAACCGATTTTGAAAGCATTTATGGAATGTATAGAGGGATCTTGTCTGAAAACATATACAAGGAAGGCATACCAGCTGCAGTTATTCCCTTCATCCTCACTGACATTAGCAATTTAAGATTTAGCCAAGCACAAAACACCCATGACCTTCTGAGCCATGCAGTCCCAAAAGAAAGCAGAGTTGAGCTCCACAGTTAGTCAAGTCATTATGAAGAAACATCGCTGTACCACAGAAAACCGAAAATAAATCTGCAACAGTATTGAGAACTGTGAGACAGTCAAAGAAGAAAAGTCATAAATCTGTTTTTTCTCTCATGTGTTGCAATACTCCATTCTGAGGCTTTTCATCCCTGTAAAGCTAGCCAGAGAACAAGACTGAAGAGCACTGTAACTCAGCATGTTTGGCTCCTATTGTTTTCTCTTACATTGATTTTTCTAGCTTTATAAATCATCCAACAGCAAATGTAGAATCGCGCTTCTACCTGGTTTACACAGACATCTGTGTCCTCTATGACTAAATACTTCTTGATGTAAATACTGAATAGAAGCTTGAAGAAGAAGAAGTAGTGCCATTACCATTCCAGCTCTATAGGCTGCCCTTTTTTAAGAAGTATCTGTTCATTATAGGAAAATGTATTTGTCATTTTAAAGTGCTTTTTCTTTTTTTTTTTTTCTTTTTTTTTTTGAGGTTAGTGTAGAATCACTCCAAATATGCATACGGTATTTTTTTTTTATTTCTCTAGTTAATTAATACTCTTTTTTTGTTATTATTAGAACTTTTACAGTGAGCCAGTTTACTGCATGACTTTCCAAACAGGTGCATCAACATTTCTTGAGAAAGGGAGTGAACAGAGCAAGGGAGAGAAGGAGATGCTGGAGGCAAAATGGGTGTGGGAATTTCCTAAGCTAAAACACTAATTTACAGGTCTAAAACCTACTCTAAAGACATTAGTGTGAGACATTTGTCACAAGTGAATGTTTAGATAAAAGTGCGACTTAACAGAGTCCGATGGCAAGGTTCACTCTATTTACTTACTACATGAAGGAAACATACAGAGGGAAACGTATTATTACAACTTGCTTAGTTGTTTTCTCAGATTAGAAGAATGTCAACAGAAGAGACTGAGAAAAATTCCCAAAGCACTTTGTGGCTTTTTGCTTTTGACAGGTAAAGCACTGTCTAGGAAGAGAATGTTCCTACAGGCTCTTATGTCCCTGAAAAATTATCTTGTCCCTGAGATATCAGATAGCCCAGGGTATATTGTGCCATGCCAAAGTGTTTCTTTAAGGTGTAAGGTATTCAGCTACTCCAATTACAAATTCAAACATGGTTTAGGATAAACAGAATTTTATTTGTAAATTAAATTAAGTATTAAACCAAATAGAACAAACAAAAATAACCATCTCAACATCTGAATTAAATTTTTCAGGCAAAGACTGACTCAGTGTAATAAAAAAATTGCAATCTATGAAAATATAAACTTATGATTAAAAAATTGTTTCATAATACAAAAGACTCTACAGGGTTACTAGTCAATATCCATCTTCAAAATAAGAGAAAATTTCCTCCTAAGAAGAGAAAAAGATGGGAACTTGTCCAGATGGTTCTTGTGAGTCCTCAGCATGTTTTTTTGCCTTGTTCCATAGGGAAAATAGAAGAAGGAATGATGATTAATGTTTCCAGAATTCTTGGCAGAATTAAAAAATATATTTAGCCACTGAGTTCCTAATTCTAAATAATAATGTTATAAATGTGCTTAGTTAGTCATGTGCATAATATTATAAAACTTTTGAATGCATTATGAAAGTTCAAAAAGTACCCAAGGCATACTAAAATAAGCACAGGGGACTCAGGGATAATTTTTCACTCATTTTAACAAGAGCAAGTGTTCTTAATAAAAAAGTGGTGTTAATACATAAAGAAAAGTTCTTTCTCATCAGCATTACAAAACATATTTTTCATTGATCAAAAGCTACAGTTATAAGTGAATTATTTTAATCTTCTGATTAAATTAATATCTCTTTTACAACAATGTTTTACATTACATGCCTATTTATTATTTCCCTGACTTTCCAAGACATGACTGAGGAATAAGGGCTTCTAACCTCTTATTATTACCTTGAATATTTAAGTATTTTACAGCTTCATCGCATGAGAAAATTGTATTTCAGATGGAGAATGGGAAAGAAAATGTCTGTCATTCAAATAAATACCATACCCCATTCTATCATGTCTTCTGAAAGACATTCATACTCTGTGTTGGTAATTTTCAATACAAAGGTTTCTTCATGCTCCTAATTATTTTCCTGGGCTGTGGCTGATTATATGCTGTTTGATTTTACTTTTTTAATTTGAATGTCAGAAAGTCAGTCTATCTCAACAGAGCAACAGATCAGTCAGGTCTCATTTTACACCCTTATTCCACCAAGAAAATTATACATACTGTCTAACATGTTGCAAATAAGAAAAGCCTTTTATTTTGATTGGCATATTGGAATAACACTAATTTCCCTTTGTAAATCTTTTTCACTGAATGAAAAGCAATCTCCCCAGAGGCATTGCTTCAGAAATGCTTGCAGATGATCCCTCAGTCATGTGGTTAGGTCAATCTAAAGCTAAGTTTTGTCATGTGAAGGAAAAGCTCACCTCCAAGGAGGGTCATCAGAGAGTACAGTTGTCTATCTCAGAGTACACAAAATAATACAATACTATGAATATTATATTTTAATGGCTTGGTTTTGATAGCTGGCACTGACCTAGTAGAAGTTTTCACTGAATCTTCCACGATTATCTTTCTGCCCATCTTTCTTCTTTCCCTGAAACATTAGGTACTTCAGATCACATATAATGTGAACAACATATGGGACAGGAGGAAAACAATCTTAAAAAAAAAAATCTCTGAATCGAAAAATGAAAGAGTATAAAGCTGAAACTTTTAGGCAATATGGAGAATGTTCAGAAACGGCCTTTATTTTTTATGATTTCTAACTAAACTGAAGAATATAAGGTCTTTGTCCAACTCTGAAAACTGTTAGAGGAAGGTAGAAAGCATGGAATCAAAGGACCTTAAAAGCTCACAAAGCTCAACCCTTGTCCATATGCAGGGTCAGATAAACTTATATAATTCCTGACAGATGCTTGTCTAGCTTTAAATATCCTCAGTGACACACATCATATATCTCCATATTCCAACCTATTTCAGCACTTAATTATAACCCACCATTGGATTCTGCTAATGATAAATGCAAATCTGTACCTTCTTGCCTGTTTTCTGTACATATGAAGAATATGTTATTACCTTTGTTTTTTACATATCCAAACACTGTTTCCATGCCTGCCATTGCTTTTCTTCTCTTCAGCCTGACCAATCACAGCTTTTGTGCAATATAGCCTTGCAAGTCATGTTTACAACATATCTGATAGACTCCTGCTGCAGCAAGAACTCTATGCAGAAAGCTGTGTTGTACATTGCTCCACAAAAAAATAAAATACGTGAGTCATCATATTTTCAAACAGCTATTACAAGAACAAGATGAAAATAGGGAAGAACTTATGTTTTTCTCTAGTATAAGTTACCACCAAATATCCTTATAAAATAATAATTCTATTATGGTGGGGTGGTGCTGGGAATGTGGTCAGACATACACATTTTTGCATTAAAACCACATCAATTTAATGGCTTTTTTAGGAGCTGCATTTGCTGCTTGGTTAGAAGACAGGAAAAATTTATCATGAGGTTCTGAAGAAAGCTGAAGGAGTCTGTGCCCCTAGGAAAGCTGGTTTTGACCTATGGCAGAGGCTGAATAATTGTATTGCCCTTTGAATTATAGACTGGATAAAAGAACCTAAAGAACGGATATACTTGCTGGTAACTTTAAAGAAACATGGAAAACATTTCTTTTGTATGGGTCCAGAAGCATTTGTGACAAGAAAGATAACTTTTTCCATTTCTTAAGAATTAAGAAACAAGACTTACTGGAGAGTTATGTTGTCAAATGTTTTTCACCACTTGACATGTCGGCAACAGGATTTGGGCAGGTGCTATGAGAAAAATAGAGTATGTGTTTACGCACATTCGACACCCCTCTG
>NW_010312834.1:77536-85807 GCF_000700745.2 Antrostomus carolinensis
CTCTTTCCTTACACTGTCATTTGGGCTGCATACAGCACATAAGATCCTTCACAGGGATAAAAATACCATAATTTTTTTTATTTTTCAGAAGGCAGTAATGCTAACAAGGGAAACTGAATAGCTGTGGAAAGAGCTATGATACCTGGGCTAATGCTGAAAAAACCGAAGATGAACATCAGTCCTGTATAACTGAGATATCTCTTTTCCTAGGTGTGCCAGTACAAGAGGTAAATCACTGTAAGGTCTATGCTATTGCTACTATGCCTGCTCCAATAAACAGGAATAAATACAAAAAAAAATTGAACAGTAAACTTCCATAGATAAATTAATTTCTTAGGTGCCCAAAGTAGTAGTTGAAGCTACAGTTCTGAGATTTTATAACAAGATATTTGAGGTCTTATCCACAAGTCTCAAGGAATTTTGGAACAGTAACAGTCATATAATGGAATAAAAAAGAGAATTCACTCTTCACATAACTGAAATTTAGGTAAAATTCATGTTTCCCTAAATAAACTGGCAAATATTTACATAAGATTAGGTTGCTTACCCTGAAACCACAGAGAAAGTAAGGAAGGCTATTGGTACAAGTGATTGGCAGCATACTCTACCTTTTGAAACTTAAAATTATTTCTATAGTGTTAACAGGTATATGTTAATACTAAGTCACTATTTTAAGAAATAAACACTTAAAAAAAAAAAAAAAAGAGGTGCCACTGAGGTTCTTTTTCAAATGAAGGAGGGACAATCTGTATTATGTGATTTATGGAAAGATCTCAAGAATATACTGAAATATATATTAAAAATTATACAAGAAGATTATTTAAGGACTGAAAAAGTACGCACTTAGTGACCTTGAATAAAGAGTGACACTGAAGAGACAGGTGATGCTTGCCATGCAAGCTGAAGACTAAAGTCCAATTAAGCAAAAGAGTCAAATTAATTAAAAAGCGGTGATAGGTGTTTTTGTTGATGCCAGCATAAATATGTTTATATACCTTTTATAGACTGGTCCTAATTCCCTGGTATGACTTCACTAGGAGGAATAACAGCAAGAGAGGTGACATGGTATTTCTCCCATGTATGAGAATACATAATGGTACAGCAAGGACAATTTTGAGTGCTTTTTATTTAAAGATAATTTGGACATGTCTCCATAGATATGATTAAACGTGTCTTCATTATCACATCCTTTCTCTCTCTAGCAGATAAAGGCAATCAAGAAATGTTTCTTAGAAACTAAACTGCAGTTACTCTGCACAGATAAGGAAACAGATAAGAAAAAGTATCAATGTTTATATCCTGGATATGTTAAAAGTTAAGAGAAAAATACCAACATGAGATATTCATTACTAACAGGCACATAATAGTACAGGGTCACTACCCTAAGAAAGATAACTTAAAATATTTAGATATTACTGATGAGCTTAGGTCAGCTGATTTTTGTCTTGTCTCTTCAATAAGTTCCTAGTTTTCTTGTTGTTTGCACAAAATGTTGTGTACAAATTGCTCAGAGACTCACATGGGAAATATCTGAAGAGCATATGCATGAAACCAAGGCTGAAGGTCTTCCATGGAAGAAGGAAGGCAACCAACAATTAACGTATAGTTCATGTGAACAAAGAGAAGAGCACAATTTGCTCAGTTTCAGGGGATGTGGAAGTTGTAAATAACATAATAAGTATATGGTGTCTGCCTTGCAAAGCCACTTCTGCAATTTGAGAAATAAGGGACACAGGGAAATCACATAAACATCCATATGAGGTATTTAATCTCAGTGGAGTCTGGATTCTAAGTGGCCTCAATAAACAAAGAGGGCTCATCTCTTCAGGTCTCATACCAATTTATGAGGTGGCTCCTGTAAAAAATAGCTACCCTCATATGTATGTGAATAATCTACCTAATCTTGTTTCCACGGTTGTCTAGTGGTCCATATTAGAGCAGTAACATCCTTCATATGCTTGAAATAACCAAAATAAACTAGTCAGCAGCACTATTATGAAAAAATTAATTAAAAAGGTATAAAATAAGTTAAAGCAGTTGTTTAAAAGTAACACCTGTATCCTCTTTTCCCCTCACTGTTTTTGCACAGATACTTCTGTTAGGAAATCCCTCATCATCATCAAACAACATAAAAAGTCCTTATATTCCTCCAAATTAATTAAAAAAACCCCAATAGCTTTGGTTATCAGTATTAGCCAACCTCCTACTTCAACACAGAGTCTTTAGCTTTATTCTATTCCAGTAGGACTCTATGAACCAGCTGTCCTTAATCTGATCTCCTTTTCCAGTCAATCACCGTTTATGCTGAGCAGCAAGGAGAGGAAGATTCAGGTGTTGACACTTACTCTTAAGTGTCTGCGTGCTGATGAAGTACTACTATCCAGCTGTGGTGTGATCAGCATGCTTCTTGAGTCATTGGTTTTCTAAGTTTTCTAGGTGACCTTCATATCCATTGGTTAGTAGCTTGACTACTACAACAACCCCTTTTATAGAAGCTTGGAGAGGTATGTTGTTGGGGTTTTTTGTTTCTTACAGTCTATATCTGTGTAAGAACTGAATAATATCTATCTGGGGTGAGATTAAAGGGTTACTTATTTCTCAGTATAAAAGCTGTTGTTGTTTTATCTCTAACATAGTAGTCATATAGTTGGATTTATATTTCCTGAAAAACAGCCTAGTTTAGTAGGGCCTTCAGTCAGTATGTTTAGCTAAAATTTGCTACCCTTTTATGTTACTGTAAAATTCTGGCTACATAACATAGAATCTGTAGGGAGCAGGTAGGAGTGAGGTAAAGAAGTGCTTGTGAATTTTAATAGCTGTTTCACTTTAAATGTGCTTCAGTATTGGTACTCTTATTTCTTCATAGTAGTTGCAGAGGAATTCAGTTTACAAATTTTTTTTAATTTTACTTTAATGGTTTAATGTTTCAGTACTCTAGAAAAAGAGTGAGATGAAAGTTAGCATGAACAGAGAGGCAATGCTCTCTATAGGAGAATTTGTGGTGCCAGAAATGGCTTATATCTGTATCAATTTTCAATTAAAATGCTGCCAGGAAATATGGATTCAACTCTAGAAAAAAAAAAAGGTTTGGACAATAATTATTTTTTTATTATTATTTTTTCCCCCAAAGGAACTTGATTTAGTCACTGTACACTGTCAATTGTACTTCATCTATTTTAGACTGTTATAAACTAGCTGAGTTTTAATCATGAAGGTAATAATATTTAATTTGATAAACCAGTGTTGATAGTATTTCTTCTGATGACAAGATTTCTGCTGTAATGAGTGGGAAAGGAGCTTAAAAAAACTTAGAAGTCCATAGGTTGTGAAGGAAGCACATCTTCGCATATGCATTTAGGACCTGATTTTCTTGTGCTCGCTCATTGGCAAAGTTCTTATTTAGGTAGGAGTAAGTCTTGTATGGTACTTTAATATTTTATTTCTTATCTGATTTGTTTATTTCTTAGAATCTTTAGATGGAGGAGTAGGGGGAATGTATGAAATAGAAGAATGGAGGAAAAAGTAATGTTAAGATCATGAACAAGAAATATTCTTATGTGAAAAAGAGACTGAATTAAGCGTTTCTGAAGGAATAATATTTCTTTAATATGAAATTAGATCAAAGGGAGTGAGCATATTGTTAATTATATACTGACAAATTGCAAGCAAATTCACTATAGCTCTCTTGATGTTAAGACAAATACACCATTTTACAGTTTGGCCTCTGTTTTGTTTTCCTAAACCACTGAAATCAATCAAGCTTGTTACCTTGCTCAGTATAATAATGTTTTACCTAGTCAGCTGTTAGTGAAACCACTTCACTGCAGTGAATGAGTCTTCCTATTTTCTGGTGTCCAACATAATTTACTAATGATGATTGTTCTTACAGAAATATGATTTTACAAGTGGAAAACAATTTTAAATAGCTTCTACCTACAGACTTCCAAACCATTTTTTTCCTTCCTTATGATAGCTTTTTAATTGCTAAGTATATTTCTGGAATTAGGATGCGGATAGAATGAGATCCAGTGTAATTTCTGAAACTATGAACAACTGTTAATCCTTTGGGTTTCTGTGATTGGGTCAAAATGGAGGCAATCTTAGTACTTTGATACAGTTTCCTTTAAAAGACTTTTGAAGAGGTGTAGCAGGTGTTTTCTAATGCAATTTAAGTACCCCAATTAGTTTTAGTTTGTGGTGTTTTTTTAAAAAGAGTGACAGAAGTTGGATGGGCAAATGAAAGAAACTATGCCTCAATAGAAAGTCAGTAATTGGAGGAAAACTAATGGAGTAACTGGAGAGAAAAAATTAAATGAAATGAGATCTTCCTGTGAAAAGTGCCCTTTTTTTCTTCTCAGAGTGAAAATATGGTCATTAGAAAGGTGTTTTTCTTCTTTGAGATTGTAGTGTTGATAACTATTTTCATGTTGTTATCATGTTTTCTACTGATTAAAAATTTGGGACCTGAATGTCTAAATAACTACTGTATTGTTACCTGCTCCATGGATTTGGACAAATTAATATAAAGCATACTATGAAAAGACAATTTTAAAAAGACAACTTTAAATGTGCAAAGTGTACTATAATTAATATAAAGCATACTATGAAAAGACAACTTTAAATGTGCAAAGTGTACTAGTTTATAATCTGTAATTTGACTATTTTTTTTTCCTTCATTGTAAGGAACTGAAGTTTAGACATAGGGAAAGCATGCACAGAAAGTAGTAGTTTGATTTCCCTCCCCACCCCTATCTGCATATCTGGCAGGTTAGCATCTAATTAACAAAGACTGATATGGTTGTTAAATAGACTTTTTGCTGGTTTTTATGTGAGAATATATATTGAATTTTCTTCTTTGCAACCAGATTTCTGATAAGTAACTATTTTTGATTCCAGGAAAGTTCAGTGGAAGAAAACACAAAAAAGCCAAATGTATCTTATTTTGTCAGGCTCAGTGATATTATTAATAGATTCTATACAGCCTAAAGGTCTGGGATGTTTATGTACAGACAAAATTTTGTCAAAAAACATTAACCAGAAAAAAGATTAAACAGAAAGCAGACTGTAACATCTAGGAAGAACTTCTCTAAAACATTCTATAATGAGATCTTCTATCTAGATTCTTAATTTACCATATATTTATAAAATAAATTTTTAAAAAATCTAGAGCAGATGGAAATGTCTAATGTCCATTCTGACTGATTTTTACAGGATAATATATTGCACTTTTCAAGAATGATACCAAAACAGCTGGTCCTAATGTATTTATATTTGCAGTAAGAAGGGAGGAGCTTGGTGTTAAATACAAGAAAAAGAAATATTGTTTCTGAATCTTAAAATATTATTATCTAATTAAACAACTCTGATAAGCTAAGAAAAAGTTAAAGGTTTCTTTAGCAAGACTTAATAGGAACTCTTGTACTAAAAGTTCTGCAAATGTTATATATAAAGCAATACAGTTAGGTGAATGTGTGGGAAACTTGAGAGCTAGAAAGGGAAATGAATAATCATTAACTGATCATCTGAGTTCTTTTAATGAAAGAAACATACCTGCTTTAGTTCATTTTGGAATACACTAATCCTGGATAAAAGATTCCCTCTGAACATAATATTCTTGCCTCTTTAATTGTTCCCTTGTGTGTTGTTCTTCCAGGTGCTTATTTTACTTATTTAAAAATACTTCAGAGGATATGAATCTAGAATTAAAAGACCTAAGATTGAAATTCCATATTCTGATATTCTGTTGGTATTTGTGTGTGCCATCCTTACCATATCATCACGTATTAGTACACCATATAAAACATACCTGTGTTTAAGTCATTTATTAAAATGTCATGTGTACCATGAACCCTTAGTAGATCCAAACGGACAAAGAGACTATCACTTTGCTAAACTTTTATGATCATTGCAGCAGGACATCAATATGTCTGTCAGTATGGACATCAATCATTCCATTTGTTTAAACCAAATTATCTTCACAGTTTTTATGTGATCTGTAGGTGACTGTGAGGCACTCAGTGAGGAAAAGGCAATCCCTTCATCAGAGAGGCAAACTTATGACTGAAGTCTCTTAGATAAGCACACATCTCCCTTGAGTATTTAGTAAAGAGGCAAAACACAGAAGGAGAACTTCAGACAATTCGGATAACAGGTCTAAAATATAATGTGCCTACTAGATAGAGAACTGGTTTAAATGGGTTAGGAAGTGCATTTAAAAACTGGAATCTCTTAAAAGAGCTTGAAATGTCTTAAAATGTTTAAACATGTTGTGTGGATTAAACTAATTTAGGAGTAATCTCACCTTTTATTAGCATTGCTACAAGGTACTCTAGTAACTAAGATAATGCTTTGAGTCATACTGCAGAATAAATAGATGCTGCAACAAAAAAAAAAGTAGTGTTCTCATTAGAATGTGGTGAAACTTTTCTAGAATATTGTATGAAACATTGGTCTGAGTGAGATTTATCATTCCATAAAGGAAGCAGCAACAAACAATAATTATGATGAGTTATAAAAAATCTGGCATATAGTCAGAATTGGTGGGAATTAAGATAATTTGTTACTTTAATACGTTTCTTGATTATTTTTTTCCTTTGTAATTGCTTTGAAAGATTCTGTTACATTGTTTTTTATAATACTTGTGATGGGTTTGTATGTTGGTGTTTAATTTCATAAATAAATTATTTTAAAGGCTTAAGACTTTAAGCCTTCATTCATTATTAGTTAAACCTTATTCATGTTATTTAGGAAAAAAGTCTTCTGGTTATAGTTACTTTAGGCAATATGGTTACAAGAAGGTTGAGGTGAATTAATACAGTCCTTAGCACACAGATGCTATCGACTATACCCATGGTATTCTTAAGTGAAATTTGTCTAGCAATGTTCTCAAAAACAATCCGTTAAGGTCCTGAGCTCTTAGAAAATTTCTGGCCTGACTCTTCTTTTCCACCATGCAGGACCATTACTTCTTGTCTTATTCCCAAGAGCAAATAAAATAGACTATTCTTTTTATATTTGCAGCAGTTTTAAAAAGCTACAATGTCTTGCTCCTGTTATTGCTCCTCTTTGTTAAGCAGTTCCAATTTATAAAATTTTTCCTTATAGGTTAATGAAACAAAAAAAAATGAGAGTGCTCCATTTTGGGTGGTGGGAAATAATTCAAGGTACTTCTTGCTCATAAATATCATATTTATAGTGGAATAGTCTATTTCAGAGATATTTTATTAACACAATTTTTAAAGTGACATTTCCTTGGTTCCTGTATTTCCTTGATATAAAATAGGCTCTATGACTGTTTAGACCCTAAAGATGAACTATTAAATATGCTAAATAACACTTTATGGAACCTGTGTTTATCTAAAGGAATACTCTTTGTGACTGGGATACTTACTGCAATATCAGATTTTATTACATCTATTTAAATTTAATTTCTAGCATAAAGCTATTGACCTTAATATAATGTGCATACAATTAGAAGACATACTCAGAAATCAGATATCACTTAACACTAAAAAAATCTAACAGCATGAGGAGTCATTTTCTTTAGTGTCACAAAGCTAAATTAGTGCTCAAAAAAGTTAATGCTATAGAGCTCAAAATATTGCTCAAACCTAGTATGTTACCTCACTTAGCAGACTCCTCCTATATAGTGACTGTGTGTTTTTTTTCAAATTAGTGTCTTATCCTGTTTCAAAAGTACTCATCCCTTGAGTTAAAAAACTTGATACCAAAATCAAAAAGATACTATTTTCCATACCTACAGACAAGGCTACATTTACATATACTGCTCAGGTCTTAAAAGTAATTGCCATAAGATTTTAAAGATGAAAAGGTTTTATGTTAAATAAGAGGGGAAGTTTTTTTATCTAAAAGCCTGATGCTAAATTCTGTACTATTTTCAAAGCATTTTGGATGACAAATTTCATCAAAATTTGGGCTTGGACAAGCCCTTCCTCTTTTAGTTAGACATACAGAATGAATATAAAGTCATAAGTTGATCAGCTATACAAATTTCTTTAAGGTAAGATAAGTAACAAAATTATAGAACACTTCAATAGTTGAACTAGGTAGTAGAATAGGAACCAAATAGTACCAGGCACTCAAGACACAGAAGCTGCATTAAAGATACATGTAAAAATTACCTAATGATTTCCTATGATAACAGATTTAGAAAGACTTACATAAATGAAATGTACCACTCTTGCTAGAATTCAGTTACTTCTGTCTGTTGGATAAGTTCTTTTTTTTTTTTTTTTCCTTTATAAATGGCCA
>NW_010312834.1:85835-91070 GCF_000700745.2 Antrostomus carolinensis
TGACATGGGGGGGTAGGGGGGGGAATTATTTATTCTCAAAATAAGGATGGGATGGGGGGGAGGGGGTAGTCATAATCAGTCTTCAATGCGTATATTTCTTAAACATCCTGTTAATTCTATTATGGTATTAGGATAGTATTTTCAAAATATCATTGCTAAACTTTGAGTAAAATTAGGGCAAATAATAAATGTCTAACTTTGTATTACCTACCCTGGGAGGAAGCAAGGTTACTGTGGCCTAAACCTTGAAAAAAGTATATGATGTCAGTCTCCAATCTCCCACATGAGTTCTCCATTCACTAGATTCTTCTAAGTTCTGCTTCCTGGTTTTGGCCCAATAAACTTTTAGTTGCTGTTTCAGGAGCTCTTTCAGCTCTAGAAAAACAGTTCAAAGTATAGGCTGAATTTGGTGACTTATTCTTCTCCTGAGGGGAAGGACAGATCTTGTGACTTTTGCATCTGGGGTAAAAGACCATGACTCCACATATGCTGATGTGCTTAATATGGCTGGAGCGTATTTTAATTTTTCTTTATTGCTAATTTTCTAACAGGCTAAAACACATAGTAAGCATTAAAATAGCGGAAGGAAAGGAAAATTTTCATCATAACTCTCTCCTTCTGAGTGAAGTCCTACTGAATCATAGAGAGTTGTCCTGTGACTTCCTTCCATTTATCCCTCTGAATATAGAGTACTGGATATTGACATATCTATAAATTATTGGCAATTTAGGAATGGTTCCTAAAGATGCTGAATTGAAAGAGAAAAAAATTAGATACAATGCAGTTTAAAGGGTGAGAGGAAATGGTTCCAACAGGAACCATCCAATTTCTCACTTTGTCATTTATTGAAATATGATAGGATTATATATGCATGTTATTAGTGGGAGAAAAGTGAAATAACTAGAGCAACTACTCCTTTCTTCTGATGAAAGTGTAGGCTTCTTCTTGTCCCTTAAGATGCAAGTTACCTTATTTTAGGCTACAGAATACATAAAACTAAGAGGAGTCTTCAGAACTTGGTGGCAATATGAATTGGACCTGCCCAGATAATCTGCTGTTCTAATTTGCATTTTTCTTCTGTTGCCACATCAGATTTCAAGTATTTATTTTTGACCATGTAGGGAGAAAGCAGTGAACTACTGAATTCAGCTAAAACAAAAATCAGTACCAAATTAGAGATGGAGAGCTGATATGTTTTCTTTTTTTATCTACTGTGTAATATTTCTAATTAAAAAAAAAAAAAAAAAAATGAATTGAATGTTTATGGTGACTTATACCAGCTAAGTTCCTAAAACAACAAAACAGCATCACTATCTACAATTCTAAAACTAAATCATCGTGCCACTGCTCAGACATTATTTAAAAGGCTTAAGCAGACTTCCAGGGCAGACTTCCCAGGGAGGCTCATTTCCATCCAAATAAAATCTATCGCCAAGAGTAACCCCACCCTATTTGTAATGCCTGGTGGGACACTTAGGGCTTCTGTTGTTTATGAAGTATTGCAGTGTAAGTAATTTGCCTGCGTAAGAGATCTATAGCTTGAAGGTCAAAGGTCTTGATCGCCTGTGACCCAGAAACAAGAAATGTTTAGCCTTTCTGTGTACATAAAGTTTGGCCACTTCAAAACCTTTTGAATGTGCCTGTGCTGTGCCCCTGAAGCTTTATGTGACTCCTCTCCCAAAGGTAGCTGTTTTAAAAATTCCTTTTAAAATAGTACCTTGCAGGGACTGCTTGGCCTCCCGGAGTGTGAATAAGCAGTATATTCACTGTGACAATCAAGCTCTCGGGAGTGAATGATACACTCGCCTAATAAATTTGTTGGTTTAGGTTACTGTGTAAGCAGTAGCCTAAACTGTGATTTCAAATCTAGTATTTATCTTTGTGGTTGTAATGACCTGTGCAACTTTGGGTGTGGTAATTAGCATTGCAGGTTTTAGCGTGTTCCATAAAATCTCAGCTTACAATAATGCAATATATACAAATAACTTGCATGTTAGCTGAAAAAAGAGCTTAGTTTGGTTAACTTTCAGGTATTGCTCACATGCAAGAAAGGATTTTGTGAAATGATCTGGACTTTATCACTGCAGCTGCTGGATCAGGCAGCAAGGGAAATTAATCTGAAAATATGTTAAAAATTTGAACACAAAAAGGGATTTTAGTGCAGTCTCCTTCCCAGTCTTGAGTGTGATCTGAGCAACATTTTAACTCTTTTTATTTAAAGTATGCTAACCACTGTGTGATGGTCTCTCAAGGTTCTCAGCAATAAGATTTTTATGGTGAGTTCAAGCTCTGCCTTGCCTTGGGGCTCTGTGTTAGTTCTCGTAACATTCCTTTTTTGGTAGAGTGCTGTTATGCTACTAAGAGCCCTATTAGAAATATGTAGCCTAAATCCATGTTAGGCAAAATAGTTCTGAGGATGGTCAATCAAATCTCTTTAGGTATCCAATTTGCAATTTGTTTCTTTTTCACTATTGATGAATGGAGGCTGGTAGCAAAATAAGGTCTTAACAGCAAAAAACAGATTATCTTGTGGAACTAGCAAATGGTTAGTTAATGGGGACAGCAAGCCTTTTTATCCGTCAGTTGTTCATGGTACAAAATTATGTCAATTCTGAGCAGAGAAGCTCTCCTTGACTTTACTCTTGCAAAGAGCTTCTCTTACACAGCCGTGTTGGTATTTTTCACTGTGTACAGCTGAAACAGCATGACATACAGTAGGCAAGTCATGGTGAAGAGCGATTAGGATAAGAGTTTACGCCCCGTACCTTGTATCAGTTCTAGAATAAGTCAGCCTGATGTGGTGTTTAATGGATATTCTGCAGAAATCGAGTGTTCATATTGCTCCAGCTACATGCTGATTTAGTGTATAAGCCAATTAAATTATTGTATTTGACTTAAGTTTTTATGTGGGCTCAATCTCTGAGCTACTTTTTTCTCAAACTTTCCCCAGTCTTCCCTTTTTTTGCAACCTTTTCTTGTGGAAAGAGGGACTAAAGAAAAGCATGTTTTGAATATTAAAGGTTTAATATTTTCTTCTGGGGGCAGGGGTAGAAAGAAAAAGCACCACTATTGAATGTGACTGTAAATAATTAGCAGTAGTCCACATAAAGTAAATGTGTTTAATTCATGACTATACCTTGTTGTAAATTTATTAATGCTTCAGTTCTTACTTTTCATCCAGTTATCTCAAGTAAACTTCAGAAAATATTTTCATTAATTTCATTAAGCTAAATATCTTATCTATTCAGTTACAGGGCTTCACATAATGTTCATGTGGTTAAACAACAGTTCCAAACAATGGGGTAAATGTATGTTTTAAAAGGTCTCTTGTCCCCTTGAAGCTTTCAATATATCCAAGCTGGCTAAAGGTACAATGACAAAGGGCAATAGCAGCAGGTTCCTGCTTGACACAGTATGTGTGTCACCCCTGTGGCTACCCCACCTTCTCGGGTGCCCTTGAAGACCAGGTATGAGGCTCTGCAAGCAGATCCAGAAAGGGATGAAGGGAATGATACACCTAGCTTGGAGGTGTTGTCAAAGATAAGATGGCCAAAACCCTGCGTCAAAACTTAAGCAACCAGGAAAAAGAGACAGATCGTTGTCATAGGAGACTCTGTTCTTAAGGGAACAGAAGGTCCCATATGCAGATCAAACCCACTTCTTAGGGAAGTCTGTTGCCTCCCTGGAGCCCAGGTCAAAGATGTCACAAGAAAGCTCCCCACCCTGGTGAAGCCATGGGATTATTACCTGCTATTGATATTTCCCATGGGGAGTGATGAAGTGACAATGAGAAGCCTGAGGGCAATCAAGAGGGACTACAGGGCCTTAGGACAACTGGTTAAGGGGTCAGGAGCACAGGTGGTGTTTTCCTCTCTCCTTCTAGTCACAGGACATGATGAGGAAGGAGACAGGAAGAGCCAGCAAATTAATGCCAGGCTCAGAGAGTGCTGCAATGGATGTCTACAAACTCTTCAGAAGAGATGGGCAAGGAAGAAGAGGAGGTGGGGTGACCCTTTATGTTAAGGAGTGTTTTGATTGCCTGGAGGTTAATGATGGTGATGACAGGGTTGAGTGTCTGTGGGTAAGAATCAGAGGGAAGACCAGCAAGGCAGATATCATGGTGGGGGTCTGCTATAGACCACCCAACCAAGATGAGGAGGTAGATGAAATATTCTATAAGCAGCTAGGGGATGTTTCAGGATCACTGGCCCTTGTTCTTGTGGGGGACTTCAACTTGCCAGGTGTCTGCTGGAAATACAACACAGCAGAGAGGAGACAGTCTCAGTGGTTCCTGGAGTGTGTGTAAGACCACTTCCTGACACAGCTGGTGAGGGAACCAACCCCACTGGACCTGTTATTCACTAACAGGGAAGGACTGGTGGGTGAAGTAGTGATTGGAGGCTGTCTTGGGCTCAGTGATCATGAGATGATAGAGTTTTCTGTTCTTGGAGAAGTCAGGAGAGGGGTCAGCAAGACTGCAACCTTGGACTTTCGGAAGGCAGACTTTGGGCTGTTTAGGAGTCTGTTTGTCAGAGTCCCTTGGGAGGCAGTCCTGAAGGGCAAAGGGGTCCAGGAAGGCTGGACACTCTTTAAGAAGGAAATTTTAAAGGCACAGGAACAGGCTGTCCCCACATGCCAAAAGATGAGCTGTCAGGGAAGACCAGCCTGGCTGAACAGGGAGCTTAGGCTGGAGTTCAAGGAAAAAGAGAGAGATTATGATCTGTAGAAGAAGGGACAGGCAACTCATGAGGACTACAAGGACCTTGTGTGGCTATGCAGGGACAAAATTAGAGACGCCAAAGCCCAGCTAGAACTCAATCTAGATGCATCAGTAAAAGGCAATAAAAACGCTTCTTTAAATACATCAGTAACAGAAGGAGATCTAAGGAGAACCTTCATCCTTTGCTGGATACACAGGGAAACATTGTGACAAAGGATGAGGAAAAGGCTGAGGCACTTAATGCCTCTTTGCCTCGGTCGTTAATGGTAAGACAGGCTGCTCTCTGAATACACAGACCCCTGCGCTGGTAGACAGGAGTGAGGAGCAGAATGACACCCCCATAATCCAAGAGGAAACGGTTAGTGACCTACTGCACCAGTTAGACATCCATAAGTCTATGGGGCCGGATGTTATCCCCCCCAGGGTCTGGCAAACTCAAGAGGTTCTAGCTTACTGGAAGCTGGCCAATATGATGCCCATCTATAAGAAGGGCCAGAAGGACAATCCAAGCAACT
>NW_010312835.1:0-5728 GCF_000700745.2 Antrostomus carolinensis
GGAGAGACCTGAACGAAGTCTGGCAGTTCGTTAAAAGTTCTTTAGCTCAGCTGAAAGGCCGTTTCTTCGCTCGTTTCGGGGAGGAACACAGCTCCGGCTCAGAACCCGTTCTCCAGAGCAAGGCAGCCGCTTAGAGCAAGTGGAGGGGGAGGCCAGGGGGAACGCTCCCAAGTGCCACTGTCCCTGCAGCCGAGGGCGGCCAGGCCCAGGGCTGTCAGTGCTCAGGGTAAGAAAGGGAAATCCCAGGGTGTCAAATCACAGAATCATTAAGGTTGGAAAAGGCCTCTAAGATCATCCAGTCCGACCATTAAATCATCACCACCTTGCCCACTAAACCATATCCCCGAGTGCCACATCTACATGTTTCTTGAACACCTCCAGGGGTGGTGACTCCACCACTTCCCTGGGCAGCCTGTTCTGATGTCTGACCACTCTTTTGCAGAAATTTTTCCTAATACCCAATCCTGAACCACCCCTGGCATAACTCGAGGCCATTACCTCTCATCCTATCACTGGTTGCCTGGGAAAAGAGACCAACCCCCACCTTTCTACACCCTCCTTTCAGGTAGTTATAGAGAGCGATAAGGTCTCCCCTCAGCCTCTTCTCCAGACTAAACAATCCCCATTCTTCAGCCGCTCCTCATAAGACTTGGTGCTTTAGACCCTCAGGGACTGAAACAGCCCCAAAGGCCCTCTGCAGAAGGAGCAGATCTGAACTGCATGGGAAGAAGCAGAAGCATTTAAATTAGGATTTTGTTTTGGATTTGGAGCAGCAGGAAGATGAGATCAAAGTGCTTCTGGCTTACTGGTATCTAGGGAGGATATATCACCAATTACGGATAAACTGTTTAAGTCAGAAAGCCCCAATAACTGTCACCAAGAGATCTCCAGTTCACTTAACTTTAATCTGTTAGCACAAGGGAGATTCCACTGACAGGAAAAATATCAACACAAACAATTCCTGCAGAATTCCCAGTACACCAGGTACTGGGGCTCCCAGTGCTGGTGGGGCAGCAGCCGCTGGTCAGAGAATGGGGAGAGTGAAGAGGAATTCCCACTAAAGGAAGTGAATATGGCTAATGCCAGCCAGCCTCCTCCTGGCAAACAGACCTGCTACAGTTGTTTGGTAGGAGGGCTTTGGGAAGTGTTTGTGTAGCACCATGTGATGTGCTGAAGAAGTACTGACCAGGCCTAATGCTGGGGGCACAGGAAATCAGAAAACAGGAATTCAGAATCAGCATCGTTTAGGTTGGAAAAGACCTTTAAGATCATCAAGTCCAACCATTACCCTAACACTGCCAAGTCCACTACTAAACCATGTCCCTAAGCACAACGTCTACACGTCTTTTAAAAGTCACGTCCAGGGATAGTGACTCAACCACTTCCCTGGGCAGCCTGTTCCAGTGCTTAACAACCCTTTCAGTGAAGAAATTTTTCCTAATATCCAACCTAAACCTCCCCTGGTGCAACTTGAGGCTTCTTGTCCTATCACTTGTTACTTGGGAAAAGAGGTAGACACCCGTGTTGCTACAACCTCCTGTCAAGTAGTTGTAAAGAGCAATAAGGTACATTCCCCAGCCTTCTTTTCTCCAGGCTAAACAACCCCAGTTCCCTCAGCCGCTCCTCAGAAGACTTGTTCTCCAGCCCCTTCACCAGCTTTGTTGCCCTTCCTGTCAAGTACTTGTAAAGAGCAATAAGGTACATTCCCCAGCCTTCTTTTCTCCAGGCTAAACAACCCCAGTTCCCTCAGCCGCTCCTCAGAAGACTTGTTCTCCAGCCCCTTCACCAGCTTTGTTGCCCTTCTCTGGGCACTCTCCAGAGCCTCGATGTCTTTCCTGTAGTGAGGGACCCAAAACTGAGCACAGTACTCGAGGTGCAGTCTCACCAGTGCAGGGGGTACAGGGGGACCATCACTTCTCTACTCCTGCTGGCCATGCTATTCCTGATACAAGCCAGGATGCTATTTGCCTTCTTGGCCACCTGGGCACACTGCTGGCTCATGTTCAGCGGCTGGCAACCAACACCCCCAGGTCCTTGTCCTCCAGGCAGCTCTCCAGCCAGTCCTCCCCAAGCCTGTAGCGTTGCATGGGGTTGTTGTGACACAAGTGCAGGACCTGGCACTTGGCCTTGTTGAACCTCATACAGTTGGCCTCAAATTAGGATCAGAGCTACTGCTCGAGTACTACTAAGTACCTTTCTGCCATTGATGAGAAGGCAGTCATTAAATCAATCCCCATGACTGGTGGAGCAGTAAATGAAGATCCACTTTAATGTGCCGTTCAGTTCTTGTTCGTGCCATGACTTTGAATCCATGGGCCTTGGCCAGGCACTGAGAGAGCTCAGCAAGACTTCCCTGACACCTGAATCTAGATAGCTGCTGCTTCACATCCTTCTCTCAATTCAAAACTCCCTAAAGGAATTTGCAAGTGAATTAGAACCTCCCCTTTGTCAGGCCCAAGCTTTGCCAGACATCTATGAGGCCAGAGCATCAGTATACACTTGTTCAGCTCACTGCCTATATTTGTAGCATCAGTGGCAAACAGATCACATTCCTTTAACCCTCTCTGTATTTCCCATAAACCAAGGTTACAGACAGCATCACTTTTATGAAATGTAATGGTATGCAAACATTTGTTCTACTTCCTGAAAGATTTTTAAATATACAAGTGATAGTTTTTAAGATTTGGGATTCAGGGTGGCCTTACAAATTCATTGCTGGTTGTAGGATTGAGTAAGAAATGCTATACTCTGGGTCAGCCTTTCATGAAAGACCTCCAGAGAAGGACTTGGAAGTACTGGTTGATTAAAAACTGGACATGAGCCGGCAATGTGCGCTTGCAGCCCAGAAGGCCAACTGTATCCTGGGCTGCATCAAAAGAAACATAGCCAGCAGGTCGAGGGAGAGGATTCTGCACCTCTACTCCACTCTCATGAGACCCCACCTGCAGTACTGCATCCAGCTCTGGAGTCAGTACAAGATGGACATGGACCTATTGGCCATGAAAATGATCCAAGGGCTGGAACACCTCTCCCATGAAGAAAGGCTAAGAGAATTGGGGTTTTTCAGCCTGGAGAAGAGAAGGCTCCAGGGAGACCTTATCAAGGATTTTCAATATATAAAGCAGTCCTGTAAGAAAGATGGAGAGACACTTTTTACCAGGGCCTGTAGTGACAGAACAGGGACAACACTTTTAAACTGAAAGAGAGTAGGTTTAGATTGGACATAAGGAATAATTTTTTTACAATTAAGGTGGTAAGACACTGGAACAGGTTGCCCAGAGAAGTTGTGGACGGCCTATCATCAGAAGTGTTCAAGGTCAGGTTGGACAGGGCTTTGAGCAACCTGATTTAGTTGAAGATGTCCCTGTCCATATCAAGGAGGTTGCACTGGATGATCTTTAAAGGTCCCTTCCAACTCAAACCTTTCTGTGATTCTATGAAAGCTGTGCCTGGGAAGGAACAAGTAAATGGATTAGGATTCACAGTATGAGACCTGCTCATGGGGAAGTGGGGCCTGGCCCTGGGTTTCACACAGTGTGATGCCAAGCGGTTCTGGTGATGCACCTCCTCTTAAGACCCCCACCTTTGGGTGGAGTCCCTACCCCATTGTAGCCCCCAATTTCCCTAAGCCTCCACCTTCTTGCCTCACATGTACAGCAACACTGCTCCCCCCCAGAGAGATGAAGCAAGCAGCAGTGCTGTCCACCCCAACCCTTCTTTTTCCCCTGCCCAAAGGATGTCCAGGATCCCTTCAAGTGCTGCCATCACCATTTGTATATGGCTCAGTGAGCCTTGGGGTAGATTCAGCAGGCAGAAATGGTGGCAAAACAGTGTGGAGAATGCAGTTCTGGGCAAAATTTCCTCATCCTTACAGGATTTCTACTTAAGGTTGAGGAGGAACAAGGGGAGTACCTTTGAAAGCATTCAGTCAACCCATTGCTTGTTTCCTGGCCCTTGGAAACATGGCTTCTTCCATTGCTGCTGAAGTGGGAACCTGGGGTTTTTACCATCTGGGCTGTATGTTTGGTGGTGTGAAGGGCAAGCACCCTCCAGAAGGGCTGCCAGCCTCACTCAGTGCTGCTGCCAGAGCCTATGAGCTTTGCGGTGGCCCACAGCGCTCCCCGCATCCACATGCTGCAGTGGCTTGATGCTTCTGTTGAGCTGATTAGGTTCATGTCCTGTCACGAGTGGGTGATTAAATTTACACCTCTTGTACCGCAAAGCCCAGAGTCAGGCTCTAAAATACCGTTGATAACTCAGTGTCTTCTACCTGACCCAGGAGGAAGGTGCTTTAGATAGAAATCTTATTAATGATGCACCTGCAGGGCTCAGTAAAGTGGAGGCACCTTAGACTTCAGCTGAATAATTAAATCCCATCAATAGGACTTTCCAGGGCCACCATTTAAAATTAATAACTCCAAATGCAATTCTGACATATATTGGAATCCACTGAAATGGGATTTTTTTTTAAAATGCTTTATAGCATTGCTGGCAATTTTACAGCCACCTGCCTCTCAGCCCCAGATGATGACAGCTAGGAGAGGGGCTTGGGATGGTTTCTGAATATTTTTAAGCTCAAACAAATAGGAAATGGCTCCAAAACCAACATCCAGCATGCTGATGCTCATGTTTAACAGACTTCTGGTATGCTGACAAGTAAATCAAGAGGAAGTGAGGAAGTTCTGTTTGGAGAAACATGTCTCCTCTGTCTTAGCAAATGGGAAGACAAGGGATCATCTAGGTCTGTAGCAAAAGCTACATTGTCTGAGAAACAAAATCTTCCCTTTCCCCAGAAAGTATCTCACTTACAACTGGCAGCTTTAACCACACTGAATGTATTGAAGAAGCTAAGAGACACCAGCCCTGGCTGTTTGAAGTTACTCATGGATTTGCACACTTGTGCAGGTATAGTAGGATAAAATGTCAGGTTCATGGGAAAGCACCAGAGCTTTCCTCCTTGGACAACCTCCAAGCAGCACTGTGGACGTCTTTGTGCCAGCGTGCTGTTTATCATGTTTTTTCTGGCTTTGCTTCATTCACCACCTATAGGACCTCACTGACGTTTGATTAGTGCTGCCTGAACTTTCCCCTCTTCATCACCTTGGGGAGGCATTCAACTCCTGCTGCTTTGCATATTTTGTGACAGAGGTTTTGACAGGCAAAACTTTCCCTGCGTAGGCCAGCTCCTCCCCAGCTGTCCTTGCATGCTGTCAGAAAGATGTGTTTAATACAGGCCATGAACTCTCGTAGCAGGCAAACGGAGATAAGCATGCCTCTCCCTGGTAGTTTTCAGCTGGCTGAGTCAAGCAGCTGCTCAAAGTGTCCCCAGTAGAGGGGTTGGTCCAGTTTTCCTGTAGGAAGCAAGAGGAAAGTGCAGAGTGGCAGCCTTTTGGGTTACACTTGCTGCAGATCACAGAGCAACTGGGAGCCTGCCCTGGCTTCAGAGAGGATCTGCAGTGCCCACAGGCGTCATGGGCTGGGTAGCTGCTCTCTCTGTCTTTACCTGCCCAAGGCACAGGGAGGAATAAAATTAGCTGCAAATTTGATGATACTGAAGTCAATTTTTCCTGCAGAGATCTTTTCTTTGTAGAAACATAATCTTGATTTAAAAACGTGATTTTGATAGTGATAGGCTGAGTGGCTTTGTGTGTAGAGAGTTGGAAATGAAACCATTGACCTGGTATCCCAAGAGCAATTGCGCAATAGGGTGGGAGAAGAGAATTACTCT